>NC_134098.1:31235282-31537915 GCF_000715075.1 Nicotiana tabacum
ACCAATAGTTTTCATCATTTTTAAAGTCTCAAATGGAGCAAGTAATACAACCACAACATAGCATAGTTTGACTTCCCCAGCACCAATACACAACCCACACTATATCTACGGAGCCTCTATAGATAAAGAAGAGTACAATAATAATGCGGGCAACAAGGCCGCGGCTATACCTCAAACACAATACATGAGGAACAAAAGATATATGACCCCGAAATGAAGTGGGGCTCACCAAGTCTGCTGGGAGGAGAGTGTACCGCTACCACTGATCAGTGTCTCATGCTGTGGAACCACCTGCATTCATTGAAGATGCAGCACCCCCGACAAAAAGGGACGTTAGTACATATGGAATATTACTAGTATGAATGACAGAACACCCTCTCAATAGAATGACAAATAATACAAACAAGAATATCATAATAGCAATGGAAGCCTTAATCAACATCAAACCTCTATTTTGGATCAAGACAGTGTTCAAATTAATTTCTATATCTCACATTGGGAGATTTTTAGTATCGATATACCATTGTCCACAATGCCATTATTCACAATACCAGTACCACTGTACTCTCAGCACAGAGTCCAATCACGACCCGATCGTCTAGGCTATCTCATTAAAGACATCAACAACAATTACTCTCAATATCAATACCACCGTCTTTAACACGGAGTCCGATCACGACCCGATCGGTTAGGCTATCCATTAGGGACATCGACCCACAATCACAATTTCAATTACCATTTCCAGCACAATCACCACCATGTGGACGGCATGGTGTTCGATCTCGACCCGACCAGCTAGGTTGTCTTATTCGAGACATCAACCTTTTTATATCAATCACCGCATTTTATATTACTTTCACATCTTTTCATTTCATTGGCACTAATGGCGATAATTATATAATCATTCTTGGCACGTTGGTCGTATTTAGTGTTTCATGCTCACATTTTCACTTTCTAACATCAACGTCATCAACAACAATAATAACATTTCAAATCAAGGCATGTAGTATATATGTGAGCAATTAAGGATCTATGGCACATAGCGATTCTTCACAGAATTTTGCATAATAGCCTTCGTTTGAACTTGACTTGAAGTAGAACATTTTTAATGCACAACCCATATTTTAACACATCTGCAATTGATAACATAACATAAATAAAGCATTTGGGATACTTGTTGAACATATATCTCTCAACCCGATCTTACTCAGAATAGCCAATTTTATAATGAACCACTCGGGACTTACATAATTTACATGAATATCTTGGGATTCAATTCTAAGAGAAGAGTTTATCCAACATACCTCAATTGAGCTTCCTTAAACTCTAGAATGTTCCGGAATTCTTAGCAACTTTAATCTATTGTAGAAATATAACAAATTGAACCAAAATTGGGAAGATGATCATGGTTATAGCTTATTTGAGCATTTTATCAAACACTAGGTGTGCATAAGGTTTCAAGGTTCTTTTATGGAGGATTCCATCATCCCACAACCCATTCTTTACCATTCATAGCTCAACAATCTTCTTACACCATTTTATAACACATGCATGCAAGATGAACAACTCCCATGCCCAAAAAGTATCTTACCAATTACCCAATTCTAGACAAAATTCGAAATTGAGGGTTAGGGTGTAGGATCTTACCTTTAGTTTGAAGACCTAGTGAGTTTCCCTTCTTAATCTTCCAAGATTTGAGCAAGAATTGAAGAACAATTGTTGAGGAACACCTTCTCAATCTAGGGCACCCTCTCTCACTCTAAAATGTCAGATTTTTGGTCAAAAATGGTCCAAATTGCTTATTTAATGAAGTTGGCTCGGGTTGTAAAAACTAAAAAATGAAGCTCCGGAACAAGGTCTGTTCGATATTCGGACCGCATATCGGCCGCATAATTGGTGTCCAAAACTGGCAAAAATCTGCTTGGGTCTACGGTCACTATGCGGCTTGCAGACCTATTTTATGGTCGCATAATGAACCGCAGAGCAGTTTTGCGGTCGCATAGTCGACCGCAGAATGGCATCCAAAACCGACCCGCACTTGCCTCACTCTCCGGTGATTATGCGGTCCGCAGTGTGATTCTGTGGTCGCATAATGGACCACAGAAACGCACTTCGCTGCCAAAACTTTTTCCTTTATTTTCTAGTGCATTGTTCACCCCAAAAAGTCCGAGCCGCGAAGAATTTCTAAAATCCTTAAACACGTAAGAGCCAATTCGGCACCACGAAACATTATTTTTCCTTTGCAAAATTTTACGGGGGCTTACATTCTCCCCCACTTAGGATCATTCGTTCTCGAATGAGGGTCAAGGTTCACTATTAGCATTGTATGTCCGGATGCAGATTTGGAGGTTCTTAGATTGTTTTGACTTAATTTATCGAAAATTGGATAGTTGAAGGTTCAGAAGGTTGATAGGTTTGACCAAGAGTTGACTCTATAGGTATCGGGTTTGGATTGCACTTTCAGTAGTTTGTATAGGTATACTGTGTCATTTAGGACTTGCATGCAAAATTTGAGGTCATTCCGAGTTGATTTGTCATGGTTCGGCATGAGTTTTGAAAGTTGAAAGATCTTTAATTCATTATGCTTGAATTGAGGTGATATTCGTAGTTTGAAGTTGTTTGGTGTAATTTGAGGCCTCGAGTATGGCCACGTTTTGTTTTGGGGCTCTTTTGATTTGATTGGATGGGGTTTGGGGGGCCTGGGGTGTCTTTTTCAGATGGGCTACATGCCATTTATTCATGTTTTAGATTGCTGATGGCTGGTGTCTAATGTCCTTCCTCAAAATCGTGAAGAGGGAGTCGCGTTCGCATAGTGTATTTTGGTGGCTAGCAGCTTCTCTTCTTCACATTTGTAGTGCCTGGGTCGTGATCGCATACCTGTGCGACGCGTTCGCGTTGGTCGGTCACAATAGCGTAGTGGTTGCTCATGCTGGAGAGGTCGGGTTCTTTGGTCTTCACGTTCACAGAAGGGTCCTGCGTTCACGTAAGCTTGGGTGGTTGGTGCATCCCGTTCGTGCACTTGTGATCGCCTTCGCATAGAGCTTCTGGAGGCAGCCGTTATTTCTTTCTTCACGATCGCGAGAGGACCCCTGGCAGACTTATATAGTACTCTATTTTGAGGGCTTTTTTTATTTTAACACATTTTGAGTTAGAGAGCTCGATTTTGTGCAATTTTGGATGGGATTTTCATGATTTGTTTTGGGGTAAGTATTTTTTACTTGGATTTGTTTATATTTCTTGATTCCAACCTTGATTTTAGTAAAAACCTTTCTAAAATATAAATTGAATATTTGAGAGCCGATTTGAGGTCGAAATTTGATAATTTTGGTATGGCTGGACCCGTACCGGAATGTGTATTCAGAATTTGTGAGTTTTGTTGAGTTCCGGTGTACGGGCCCAGGGTTAACTTTTTTGGTTGACTTTTTGATTGTAGTTAAAGGTCGGAGCTTTATTATTCAGAATCATTTCTTATGACTTTTATCTATATTATTAAGTTATTTTTGCTAGATTCAAGCGTCTGGAGGTTGATTCAAGCGGGAAGGGGCTTTAGAGTACTGAGGGCTTTAGACGTAAGTATCTTGCCTAACTTTGTGGGGGGGGGGGGAAGGAACTACCCCATAGAATTTGGTCTAATTACATTATTTGAATTTTATGAAAGACGTTTACATGAGGTGACGAGTGTGTACACGGACTTATATGTAAAAATTGACCGGTTTAGACTCTTAGGTTATTAATATGCTTTTAATTGAAGTTGTTGTAATATAAAATATCTTTCATTATCGAGTTATTTCTCGTTTATTATGTTGCTATTGAAATTCCTATATACATTGTTTTTTAGCCATGGGATATACTTTATTGTGATATTGGTATTGTTATTTTGGCAATATTATGGTATATATGGACATGTTGTGGGGATTGATTATTGTTGTGCGGAACATAAGGGTGGCATTTCACAAATACTGATTGTGCGGAGCGAACGAGTGGCTATTGTTATACTATCTGGGCGGATTGATGCGGGTGGCTATTGATATACTATCTGGGCGGAGCGATACGTGTGGCTATTATTTTATTATCTGGGCAGAGTGATATAGGTGGCTATTGTGTTATTGTCGGGGCGGAACGATACGGGTGGCTATTGATATGTTGTTTGGGTGGTGCGATACGGGTGGCTATTATGATATTGTATATGCGGCGGGATAAGAGTAGCTATGTGAGGATGATATGTGATGGCTTGGGGGCGTGTTGTTGATGAAAAAGGGGTATTCTTGCTTGTGCTTATGACTTCCTTATGTTTGTCACGCATTTTTACGTATTTTATTGTGTTGCATCCAATGTGATAATCTGTGTCTCTGTCATTACTTGATGATTTGGTTGCCAAGGTCAATTCATCTGCGTGGAGTCATTATCTCATATTCTATTGAGTTGTTGGTAACATAACGGATTTAAATAAAGAAATTGTTATCATTCTTTACTTTATGTGATTCTTGATAAATTCTTCTTGAACATTTTATTGGTAGTTGACACGGATATGATATACGTGGTGGCATGAGGTTTTTGTCATGCGGTTGTGGTATTTGTTGAGGCACGAGGTCTTTGCAGTGGGAGTGTGACTTATATTGTGGCACGAGGTCCTTACCGTGCGAGTGTGACTTGTAAGGCCCCGTAAAATTTCGCAAAGGAATTTAAGGTTTTGTGGTGCCATAGGAGGCTTACGTGTTATTAAAATTCTGCAGAATCACTCTGTGGACCGCATAATGGCCGCAGAGTGAAGCGGGTTAGGCAAGTTTGGAGATAAGGTTTGCGGCGCATTATGCAATCGCAGACCAGTTCTGCGGTGCCATATAAGACTGCAGAACAGGTCTGCGGGGCGCATAATGACCGCAGACTGAGTCAGTTTTGCCTATTTCCCGAGGGCAATTATGCTGCCTATTCTGCAGACCGCAGAAGCATTATGTGGTCGCATATGTGCCGCAGACCTATGTCAGGGCAGGTTTTTTTCTAATTTTTGTAACCCGACCCCATTTTGATAAATAGCCTTTGGGGGTCATTTTGAAGGGTTTCATTTGATATTTTAGAGAGAGGTGAGAGCATCTTAGAGAGAGAAAGTGAAGACCTAGTCATTTGTACATCAATTCTTGTTCAAGGTTTGAAGATTTCACAAGGATCTTGCTAGGGATCCAAAGAGGTAAGAATTTCTTTCTCCAATACTTCAATTTCAAGTTTGGAGTAAAAGATAGGGGATTAAGAATATGATTCTTGGGTGTAAGAGTACTATTTATACATGCATGTACCAATAAGGTTTGTGGAAAGATTGTTGGGCTCAAATAAGTAAATAATAGGTTATGGTATGAGGGAATTCTTGTGGAATTACCTTGTAGCCAAATTTGCACACCTAGTGTTTGATAAAATGCTCAAATGAGTTGAAACCATGAATATCTTCCTAATTTATGTTCAATTTTGTTATGTCTCAAAAGAGGTAGAATATTCTTGGTTTGAGCTATGGGAGGAGTCTCGTGAGGAGGGGAGCCCTCCGGTGAGGTGGGGTAAGTTTGTCGATGCCTTCATTGATCATTTCTTGCATGCAGAGACTAAGGTAGCCCGTGCCGCTGAGTTTGAGAGCCTGAGGCAAGATATCCTGAATGTGTGGGAGTACCTTATGAGATTCGCGCACCTGTCCAAGTATGCTATTTACATGTTGCCCACCATGGAGCCTAGATTGCGCCGGTTTGTGCAGGGACTTAGTCCCTTGGTAATTAACGAGGTCACTACAGCTGCCTTGAATTATGATATGAACTATGGGAAGATGGTGGCATTCGCTCAAGCCACAGAGACCCGTAAATTCAGGAACAGAATGGAACGAGAGGGTAGTAATAAGGCCCGGTCTGTGGGCAACTTTGGTGGTTCTTCTAGTAGCGGCAGGTCAGCATTCAAGGGAGGGTCATTAGGGCCATCTCAGTCCTCTGCTCAGTCTTCGGTTAGTGCACCGCCATCAGGGCCCAGTCAGCAGTAGTGGAGCCGTTTCAGGCCCAGTCTGGGCAACAAGGGCTCCTACCAGCAGGGTTGGCATGGTGGTAGATTCCAGCAGTAGCGAAGGCCCACATGCACTAGGTGTGGAAAGATGCACTTAGTAATATGCTACATGGACTTACCCATATGCTACAGGTGCGGATTGAGGGGTCACATTTAGAGGGATTGTCGTTCGTCCCTCAAGGGTACGGGTAGGGGCATAACACAGCCAGCCAGTTCTGCAACAGCTACATCCGTAGCACTCCTCCAGCTCGAGGCACTCCAACACCTGCAGGGCGTTGTGCAACTAGGGGTGGAGCATAGAGTTCGGGAGGATTCGGTCGTTTCTATGTTATGAGGGGTCGCCAGAATTCAGAGGCTTCTCCAGATGTTGTCATATGTATATTGATTATCCAATATCATGATGTGTATGCTCTTATTGATCCAAGTTACACTTTTTTATATGTCACTCCTTATGTTGCTATGGAATCTGGGATAGAATCGGAATAGCTTCATGAGTCGTTCTCTGCATCTACTCGGTTGGTGAGTCTATTTTGGCCATGCTAGTTTATAGGGATTGTGTTGTCACGTTGCGTGGTCGGGACACCATGGCCGATCTCATTAAATGGGGAATGGTCGATTTTGATGTAATAATATGGATGGACTGGCTTTATTCATGTTTTGCCAAGCTTGATTGCCGAACCAGGACCGTTAGGTTCGAATTTCCAAATGAGCCAGTCATTGAGTGAAAGGGGGATGATGTGGTGCTGAAAGGTAGATTTATTTCTTACCTTAATTCCGCGAAGATGATCAAAAAGGGATGTATTTATCATTTGGTCCGGAGTACGGACACCGGTGCTAAGGCACCTACACTCGAGTTTGTGCTAGTTATGAATGAATTTTTGGGAGTCTTTCCGGAAAAGCTCCCTGGGATCCCACTAGACAGGGAGATTGATTTTGGGATTGATGTGATGCCAGACACGTATCCTATATCTATTCCACCCTACTGAATGGCACCGACAAAATTGAAGGAACTAAAAGAGCAGTTGAAGGACTTGTTAGAAAAGGGTTTCGTTCGGTCGAGTTTGTCGCCGTGGGGCGCACCGGTCCTTTTTGTAAGGAAGAATGATGGGTCACTGAGAATGTGTATTGACTATCGGCAGCTTAACAAGTTCATGATCAAGAATAAGTATCCACTGCCAAGGATAGATGACTTGTTTGACCAATTACAAGGTGCTAAGTATTTCTCCAAAATTGATTGACGATCCGGGTATCACCAATTGAAGATCAGGGAGAAGGATGTTCCGAAAACATCTTTTAGTACCCGATATGGGCACTTCAAATTTTTGGTGATGTCTTTTGGGCTAACAAATACCCCAGCAACTTTCATAGATCTTATGAATCGAGTCTTCAAGCCTTATCTTGACTCCTTTGTGATAGTGTTCATTGACGATATTCTGGTATATTCACGAAGTCGAGAGGACCATGTTGATCATCTCAAGGTAGTTCTGCAAACCCTATATCATCACAAGTTATATGCAAAGTTTTCAAAGTGTGAATTTTTGCTTGAATCTGTCACATTCTTGGGTCATGTTGTTTCTAGTGAAGGAATTAAGGTTGATCCTCAGAAAATTGCAGCTGTAAAGAATTGGCCGAGGCCTACAACTCCAACAGAGATTTGCAGTTTCTTAGGCTTAGCTACGTATTACAGAAAGTTTGTGGAGGGGTTTTCTACTCTTGCCTCTTCGTTGACTAAATTGACACAGAAGGCAATTAAGTTCCAATGGTCATATGCTTGTGAAAGGATCTTCCTGGAGTTGAAATCGAGATTGACCACGACACCAGTGTTGACTCTACCAGATGGTACAAATGGATTTGTAGTATATTATAATGCTTCGAGAATCGGACTTGTGTGTGTATTAATGTAACATGGCAAGGTGAGAGCTTATGCTTGTAGGAAAATTAAGAATCATGAAAAGGACTATCCAACACATGACTTAGAACTTGCGGCGGTGGTATTGGCATTGAAAATTTGGCGTCATTATTTAGATGGGGTCCATGTGGATATATTCACGGACCACAAGAGCCTTCAATATATTTTCAAGTAGAAGGAATTGAATCTGAGGCAGAGAAGATGGCTTGAGTTACTCAAGGACTACGACATTGATATTCTATATAATCTGGGGAAGGCTAATGTTGTGGCGGATGCTCTTAGTGGAAATCTATGGGTAGTTTAGCACACTTGGAGGCATATCAACGGTCATTGGCCAAGGAAGTTCACCGATTGGCTAGTTTGGGAATTCGTCTTACGGACTCTAGTGAAGAAGGGGTGATTGTGTAAAATAGGGATGAATCATCACTTCTTGTTGAAGTCAAGGAGAACTAATACATCAATTGTTGGCACAATTGAAAGAGGGGATTCATAAACATAAGACCATGGCCTTTTCTCTTGGAATGGGTGATGGTACACTAAGGTACCAAGGGCGTCTATGTGTTCCATATGTAGATGGTTTCCGGGAGAGAATCATGACCGAGGCTCACACTTCTAGATATTATGTGCACCCGGGCTCTACAAAAATGTATCATGATATTAAGGAAGTCTATTAGTGGAATGATATGAAGAGGAACGTAGCATACTTTGTGGTGAGATGTCCAAATTGTCAGCAAGTGAAGGTCGAACACCAAAGGCCCGGTGGGCTGGCACAAAACATAGAAATTCCAATGTAGAAGTGGGAAATGATTAATATGGACTTTGTGGTAGGACTACCTCGCACTCCTCATAAGTTTGATTCGATTTGGGTGATTGTGTATTGACTCACGAAATCAGACCACTTATTACCGGTTAAGGCTACCGACACAGCGGAACAGTATGCTCAGTTGTATATCAAAGAAATAGTCAGGTTGCATGGCACTATGATCGGGGAGCACAATTCACTGCTAATTTTTGGAACAAATTTCAGCAAGGTTTGGTTACTCAGGTGAATCTCAATTCAGCCTTTCACCCGCAGACTGATGGGAAGGCAGAGCGGACTATTCAGATGCTTGAGGATATGTTACGCGCATGTGTTCTAGACTTCAAAGGTAGCTGGGATGATCATTTTCCACTCATAGAATTTGCCTACAACAATAGTTATCATGCTAGCATTTAGATGGCACTGTTCGAGGCTTTATATGGAAGGAGATGTAGATCTCCCATTGGGTGGTTCGAGATTGGGGAAGGAGAGTTGATAGGGCCAGACCTCGTGCATCAGGCTATGAAAAAAGTTAAAATAATTAAGGAGCAGTTAAAGACTGCTCGAAGTCGTCGGAAGTCCTATTCAGATGTTCGTCGTAGGGATTTGGAGTTCAAAGAAGATGATTGGGTATTCTTGAAGGTTTCTCCCATGAAGGGTGTAATGCCATTTGGTAAGAAAGGGAAATTGAGTTCGAGGTATGTTGGACCGTACAGAATAATTCAGAGAATCGGTGAGGTGGCGTACGAGCTTGAGCTACCACCTGAGATGTCATTAGTGCACCTGGTGTTTCATGTGTCTATGTTGAAGAAAGAAGTTGGAGACCCGACACTCATTGTTCCGGTTGAGGCTATTGAGGTTAATGAGAAATTGATTAATGAAGAGATTCCAGTTTCTATTATTGATTGGAAAGTCCGAAAGTTGAGAAATAAAGAAATTACCTCGGTGAAAGTGCCATGGCGAAACCAGCAGGTTGAAGAGGCTACTTGGGAGGCCAAGGAAGAAATGAAGAAAAAGTATCCTTATTTGTTTAAATA
Organism: Nicotiana tabacum; assembly: GCF_000715075.1. Classification (NCBI taxonomy): domain Eukaryota; kingdom Viridiplantae; phylum Streptophyta; class Magnoliopsida; order Solanales; family Solanaceae; genus Nicotiana; species Nicotiana tabacum. The sequence goes on from NC_134098.1 coordinate 31,245,058, forward strand.
GACATATGTTTATAAAGTGGTGTTCAATGAAAATTCTAAGAGTTACCTTCTTTGAATTATGTATCATTTGTACAGTTGATGTTAAAGGTGTTCCTTTCTAGTAATATATTGCTTATGAGGCCACGGTTGGTATTGTTCTTATGTTAAATTATATTGCATCATCGGATTATATATATGTTGTTAGGATTGGCTTTTGGATTCTCTGACAGGTGGATATGCCTAGTTACAGGGGAGACTCTGGCAAAAGTTTTAGAAATTTAGGGAGTTAGCCAAATTTTGAATCTACTGTTGTGTGAATTAACAGTTGGGCCACATTGAATGCTAATAACAGATTTTGACCCTCATTCGAGGATGAATGATCCTAAGTGGGGGAGAATGTAAGGCCCCGTAAAATTTCACAAAGGAATTATAGGTTTCGTGGTGCCGAAGTAGGCTTTACGTATTTGAGGATTGTAGAATTTCGCAAAAAATTTCGCTCGGACGTTTTGGGTTGAACAATGCGTTGGTGAGTAAAGGAAAATTTTGGGCAGAAAAATATATTTCTGCTGCCCACTATGCAATCGCAGAATCACTCTACAGACCGCATAATGGCCGCAGAGTGAAGCAGGTTAGGCAAGTTTGGAGATTAGGTTTGCGACGCATTATGCGACCGCAGAACAGTTCTGCGGTGCCTTATGCGACCGCAGAACAAGTCTGCGGGCCGCATAATGACCGCAAACTTAGTCAGTTTTTCCCAGTTCTAGAGGGCAATTATGCGGCCTATTCTGCGTACCGCAGAAGCTTTATGCGGTCGTATATGCGCCGCAGACTGTGTCGGGGCAGTTATTTTTTTAATTTTTGTAACCCGATCCCATTTTGATAAATAGCCTTTAGGGGTCATTTTGAAGGTTTTCATCTGATATTTTAGAGAGAGGTGAGAGCATCTTAAAGAGATAAAGTGAAGACCTAGTCATTTGTCCATCAATTCTTGTTCAAGGTTTGAAGATTTCATAAGGATCTTTCTAGAGCTTCAAGGAGGTAAGTATTTCTTTCTCCAATTCTCCAATTTCGAGTTTGGAGTAAAAGATGGGAGATTAAGAGTATGATTCTTGGGTGTAAGAATATTATTTATACATGCATGTACCAATAAGGTTTGTGAAAAGATTGTTAGGCTCCAATAAGTAAAGATTGGGTTATGGTATGAAGGAATTCTTGTAGAAGAACCTTGTAGCCAAATTTGCATACCTAGTGTTTGAAAAAAATGCTTAAATGAGCTAAAACCAGGAATATCTTCCTAATTTGTGTTCAATTTTGTTGTGTCTCAAAATAGATTGGGATTCTTAGGATTTTTGGAACGTTGTAGTAATTTAAGAAAAGATCAAATCGAGGTATGTTGGCTAAACTCCTCTCCTAGAATTGAATCCCACGGTATTCATATAAATTATGTAAGTCGTGAATTATTCATTATGAAAGTGGCTATTCCGAATAAGCTTGTGTTGAAAGATATATGTTCAATATGTATCCCAAAATGCTTTTATCATGTTATGTTATCAATCGAGAATATGTTCAAAGTGTGGGATGTGCATTAATAATGTTGCGACTTCAAGTCGAGTTCAAACGAAGGTTATTATGCCAAATTTTGTGAAATAAAATCTCTATGTGCCTAAGACTCTTAATTACTCACATGTGTACTAAAGAATTTGATTTGTAATGCCTTGTTGTTGATGATGATGATGATGTTTGAAAGTGAAAAAGGTGAGCATGGAATACTAAATACGGCTGACGTGCCAAGAATGATTTTATAATTGTGGCCACTAGTGCCAGTGAAATGAAAATATGTGAAAGAGGTATGAAATGAGATGATTGGTATAAAAAGTTTGATGTCTCGAATGAGACGTCCTAGCCGATCGGGTCGTGATCAGACGCCATGCCGCACACATGGTGGAGATTGTGCTGGAAATTATGATTGTGGTTGATGTCTATAATGAGATGGCCTAGCCGATCAGGTCGTGATCGGACTCCGTACTAAAAGTATGATGGTATTGGTATTGTGAATATTGGTATCGTGAATAGTGGCATGTTGGTATTAAAGATCTCCCAACTTAAGATATGGAAATTAATTTGAACACTGTCTTGATCCTAATTTGAGGTTTGATATTGTTTGTGACTTCCACTTATATTATGATTGTTCTTCCTTGTATTATTTATCATTCTATTGAGAGGGTGTTTTGTCATTCATACTAGTACTATTCCATATGTACTAACGTCCCTTTTACCAGGGGCGCTACATCTTCAATGGATGCAGGTGGTTCCATGGCAGGAGACATTGATCAGTGATAGGGGCACACTCTCTTCCCAGCTGACTTGGTGAGCCCCACTTCATTTCGGGGTCATGTATCTTTTGTTCCTTATGTATTGTGTTTGAGGTATAGCCGGGGCCTTATTGCCGGCATTATCATAATACTCTTTTGTATCTATTAGGCTCTCCGTAGACATAGTGTGGGCTGTATATTGGTGCTGGGGAAGTCAAACAATGTTATGTATATGTTTGAATTACTTGTTCCACTTTAGACCATGAAAATGTGTGTCAAATTTGAGACTCTAAAATGATGTAACTAATGGTAAGAAATTTGTATTGCGGTCATGAACACCTTATTGTCTAATTAAGGAATATATGTATTCTCTTTCTTCATAGATGAGTTTGGGTAGAAGAAAATCTAATAGTCTTCCTCGGCCGGGTTCACTCAGTTGAGCGTCAGTCGCGCTACCCGAGTTAGGGGTGTGACATGACTTATACAGTGGCAGGAGGTCTTTGCCATACGAAGGTGATGGCTAATGTGGGTACGAGGAGTCATGTGTATATGATTCGTGATTTGTGACTTGAGATTATGAGGTGTGGTGTCTCGAGTGACTCTTGTTGTAAATCTTATGTCAGAACGGTTCGATGATTTGAACTATCATTGCTTTCCCTTAATTGCTTTCATTTGTATTTTACATGTGCTTGATTATTTTGCTGTTTTATCATAAGATTACTCTTTGTTTCCATTTATTTATTTTGCTTTCCGTTGCTAGATTTATATTGATTTATTGCACAGGTTACTTGTGTAGTACTACTCCACCAAGGTTAGTCTTGATACTTACTAGATACCGACTGTAGTGTACTCATACTATACTTCTGCATATTTTTGTGCAGATCCAAGTATTGGAGCTAGTAGATTTAGGCAATGAGAGCTTCTTGATCGAGAGGATTCAAGGTAGCGCTACTTGATCGTTGCAGTCCTTTGGAGTCCTTTCCTTACATTATTACCGTCAATTCTCTATCCGAACAGAATTGTATTTTGAGTTATATCTATTTATTCAGTAGAGTTCGTGATTCTGTACTACCTAGTCTTAGGTAATTTGTTGTGATTATTGTCGCGTAGGCTTGTATCACCTTTATTTCTATATTTATATTAAACCATATTTTCATTATGTCATGTTTTTTGGTTTAACTGTTGATAGGGATCAACTTACCTAAATTTAGATACTAGGTGTCATCACGATCCTTAAGATGGGATTTTGGGTCGTGACATAACCCAAGAGATGTTACGTAGAATATAGATATGAGAATGGACCAACGAGTAGTTAGTAGTTGATTCAGGAAGAGCCTAGTTATGGCTAGAATAGAGGTCACATATAAATCAACATATCATGCAAAATAAATGTATTGGGGTGACAATCAAAATTTGAGTTCAGAAGTAACCCGCAAAGTACCAGAGCACGAAGATAAGTAACTAAGAATAATTATAGGTGAGTAAGAACATCCAAAATTCCGTCGGGTATACAATGTAATGAGCTCTTAGCTTTACAAGAGTTAGAAGGTCTTCCTTAAATAGTACAACAAAAGACTAGCAGAGGAAATAAGGAAGAAGACTTCGACCTAAGCATAGTAACATGAAGAAGAAATGATCCTATAATAACAGTCTCATTAGAACGTTGTACGCAATCCATAAGAAAGTGGCACCTATCATGACTAATGAACGAGAAGTAAAAATCAAAAAGTAATATTCGAGATCTTATGAGTTACAAGAAATTCTAGTATGCGTGGGCACAAAAATAAGCCATGTATTCGTGCAACAAGTGGTAGAACGACCAGAAAAAGTAATTGCTTACGTTTAAAGACAGCTAAGAAAGCATGAAAAGAATTATTCGATCTATTCCCTAGAGTTAGTTATATTATGAACGAACTTAAGATTTTAGAGTATTATCCATGCAACATAAAAGTTGACATTCATACAGTTATAGAAGACATCTGTATATCATTAAAAGAAAGAATTGAGTCCACATCACAGATAAAGGCTTCAATTTTTTGAAGGTTATAACATGGATGTTCCATAGCATCCACGAAAGGCTAATGTAATAACTAATACCCTTAGTCGCAAATTGGAAGACAACTTAAGCCTACTTAAAGGCTGAGAGAGAAGAGGAAGCTTGAGAGTTACATCAGCTAAGTAAATAATCTGTCCGACTATTAGACCCAGATGGTTATAGAAATCGTGACTCAAAACATTGCTGAATCACTTTTAATAGCTGAAGTACAAGAGAGATAGTACCACGTCCATATTCTATAACAGCTCTACGATAAAGTCAGTTAGAAGAGTATCAGCCATAGAGATAACAAAAGATGGAGTGGATATTATAGGCTAAATATGTTCCCCCACTATTGTGGGACTCCGAGACATTAGTAGGGCAAGAGAGCATCATTTTCACCATTTGAGTGAAGAACACAGACGACAGCAGCATCGTAATCTAGAATACTACACAAATAAGAAGACATGATCTAAGACGAGCGACGCCATGTGGTTGGTACTTCACAGATGATTTCGGACTATAAGGTATAACATGGATGAAAAACTCTCTAGATAGACTGTTTAAATCGAAAGTGTCTGTTAGGACAAGCTATGCTAAAAATAAAAATGTGCTAAATACATCGACAACCCCCTAAAGTTGAATCAGCTTTCCACTTTACTACTTATTCTTCAGTCTGTTCCATATGGCCTCTTCAACCAACCCTTTAGTGTGTCACTTAAAAACTAAAATCCCATGAGGCACTTCACGTGTGAATAACATATGAGCACGTGAATGTAAAAATATAGTCTGACATGGACTATTCCAACGGTAAAAATCCAAAATCCATGTTACATTAACCCTTTTCCCCTTTCTTCTTCTTCTCCATGCTTAATTCCTCCTCTTCAACCCGAATTTCTCTGCCAAAATTGAAATTATTTTCTCCAATTTGAAAGACCCCCGTCATCCTTCGATTTTCAGTTGAAGCTTTCTTCACATCTTCTCTCTCTCTCAGTTTGTTGCTTGACAATGTCTAAAAATTCAGAGATGGTTGATTCGTCCCGATGTGGTCGGGCATGTTTATTGAAAATCTCATGGAGTTCGGCAAACCTAGGCAGAAGGTATTTTGTATGCAAAATTGACGTAGTAAGTATATATTTCGATAATCATTTCTGCTTTTTTATCTTTAAATTGGTACGAAATGGTAATTTTTTTAAATTGATTTATTGGGATATATTTTAAAGGTCAAAGGAGGATGTAACTACTTCAGATGGTTTGAGAAGGCATTTCCTGACGAAGAAAATAAAGTTATTTGGAGTTTTGTTGAAGGGAGTCAAGGACTTTGATCAAGAAAGTGAACGAGCTAGACAATGGAGGAATACGTTGTTGTTTGTTGTTATACTATTTGCCGTAATTATTTGGTTGTGCTGTTATTCTTACGATTGTTGACGCCAACATAATTCGAAAATGGCTAAAAGTGGTTGATATTATATTTGTGGGATGGTTGTTAGTGTTGTTAGTGTTTGATAGTGTCTTATAGTTGGTGCCTTCTGTTGTTTGGATATTGTTTGTGTAACAAACTGTTGTAGGATGTTTATAGAATATATAGTTGTTGATGTAATTCACAATGTTTGAATCATATTTGGTCGCATTGGTTCTAAGAAGCAGTTGCTGTAATTCTCAGTTTGTGCCTATTGCCATTAGATACCAGAAATTGGTAACATTGTCTACGCTCCATATCATCTTAAAATTGATTCTAGTGTTTCTGTAATGCAATTAAATGGTAAGAAATTGGTAACAAAATGGGATTTTACAATTCAAATATCACAAAATTCAAAAGAAAATTCCAGATTATAACCTGCTCATATATTGTTGTAGAAGCTTTAAACAACTTTCAAGACACATTTCTTTCAATAGATAACTGCTTCAAACATAATAACAAAAGTGAATGAAATCACATAATCCAAAAAGGTTCTACAAATGTGAAAAAAATGCAGCACATTACAAGTAGCCAAAAGAAAATGACAAAAGGAGGTTCAACAAAATACAGTACATATTGTTGCAAATTACATTTACCAACAGGGGAGGTTCAACAAAAAAACTAAAGACTTTCAACTACATAATCCAAGTCATTGAAGCTATTTCTTGGCAAATTTATCCATGATCCCTTGAGATGCATCATTTTATGGTGGTTGTTAATTTGTGGGGTTGTCCAACTCTGTTTCTATGACTTTCACTCATTTGCTAAAGTTGGGAAGTAGTAACTGCATCTCCCCCATTCCATCTTAGTCCTGGTGGCCTACTTCCATCACTTGGCTGCACAAGAGTGGTACTACTCAACCTACTCCCATGGTTGATAACCCTTTCACCAGAAGTACCAGGCTGAAAAGGTATAGAGCCTTTAATATGAGACAGGGAAAAGATACAAAGTAACAGAACTAAAGGTTTCAATTGTACTTACATTAAGGAATGTCCTTCGACTCTCTGGGTTAGTGTGGCATCCAAATCCATCATGTCTTGGCCTTTTTTGGCCAGCACTAGATGAAGATCCAACTTCGGATGCACTTCCTATACCCCTTTTCATGCTAGTTGAAGATCCTCTTCCTCTTGGTATTGTACCCCTTCCTCTAGGAGTAGTTTGAGGAATTGCATCTGAAAATACATCCTTGGTCGGTCTAAATGTTATAGTACTATCCCTTCCTCGGCCCCTTCCCTTGCCCCTTCCTCCAGTAGTTGCACCAGTTTGTGTACCATTACCCCTTCATCTGCCCTTTCCTCTTAGTTCTACCACTTGTTGGCCTTGTAGTAACTGAGGACTCTCCAAGGCCACTCTAAAATAATAAAGTGCAGTGAACATGAAGTGAAGTTACAGAAAATGCATTGAAGATATCACATTGAAAAATAGTTGTATAGTGTTCATACCCTTGTTGATGACATTGTGAACATGTCATTTTAAATCCTTTTTTGGACAGCTTGCCCAATTTGTTTGTTGGTTCATTCTTGGGCTTTCTTCTATTCTTTTGGGGTCTGCCTGGCATTGATTTTGGTGTTGGTGGTTCAATTGGAGGATTGTTACTCATAGTCCACATTTCTAAGCTAGGAATTGGCTTAATGAAGTGCTAATAAGTCTGTAGGAATTTATCCTTTCTGTACCAATACTCCACATGTTCATCTGGATCCTGTTGTAAGTAAATAATATGCACACACTATATGTTCACATGGGATGCCTCTCAACTTCCACAACTTAGAAGTGCAAGTCTTGAATGTAGTATTTACTACAAACCTTAACTCTTTCTGATTGATTTCAAATCCATCCTGACCATTCCATATAACTGTGCACTGTCTAGCTAACTCCTTGTTCTCTTCTAATATTAGCCTAGCCATAGGTGATATATCTGAAATCCATATCTAAGCAAAGTTAATCATATCAACATGTCTAACCATAATCTTATGCCTAATTTCCTTTAGCATGGTAATAATACTCTTGTGCCTAGCAGCCAATATCTATGAAATAAAAGTCTCACATATGTTATTCTCTACTATGTCACACCTGGAATGTTCTTGGAAGAAAGCTCTGCACCATGCCTCCCTTATGATAGCATCCTAGGAAGCTCAACTCTATTCAAGGACAAGGATGAAGCTTTGGAATCTCAAAGAAGGCCTTTAACAAGATCTCAAGTTAAAAAGTTGCAAAACAAGGTCATTGGACTTCAGGAGCGAACAAAGAAGTTGTTAGTTGGGAGGAAGATCGCAAGGATAAACGATATGAGTCTCTATGTATTATAATTATTTTATTGCCCAAATTCATGTACAAGAAGAGGTGTATTAGATCCCAAGAAACATTCTCTGAAGAAGGTCCAAATCATGCCACTATTGAACCTATTTGGCACCTAAAATATGTCCAAACTTTTAGCCCAAGAAGTCCTACATAAAGAAATATTTTTATAACATAAAAAGGACTTACTTGATGTCCAACAAGGATACAATAGGCGTACTAGATGTTGAGTGCAAGTTGCTTTCAAGATTTCCTAGATCCTACCCAAGATTGGTTTGGACTTTTAAGATCCTATCCCAGATTGATTTTAACTTATTCCATATATTTTGGTACTAGATTTATTGATTTCCTAGGTAGTTAAGGTTATGTTTTTCTTTTCCTAAGATTGCTAGAGTTACTTTCCAAGATTGACTTGCTTTTTATTTCCTTGTGTTTTTCCTTTACCTAAGGTAGTTTGTTCTTGTTGCACAAAGTAGTTTAGGACTTTATTTCCTTAGTTTTTCGACTTAATTTCGTGAACCCCCCTCCCCTAATTATATAGAGATTGTATTCTTTGTTTTAAGCCTTAGATGATGACAAATTATTATCAATAAAATTTTTGAGATTCTTCTTGGACTCTTGTGTGTGGCTATTCTTGGATTTTTTCCTCAACCTTCAAGACTCAACTTAAGGTGGTAAGATTAATTCTTCGAAATCTTAGATCACTTCTAGTTATTCAAGAAATGCAATAGGTTTAGGCTTATTGATGTTCTTGTTATTCTAAAGGATCGGATTTCACAATCTATCTCTTGTTTCTAATTCTCTACTTCATGAATAGATTTCTTTTTAAGGTGATAGGTTTAGGCTTATTGATCAATTCTTCGATTAGTTCTTCTTCATCTAGTTGTTGTTGTTAGGATTCAACTTCAAGAATAGACTTCTTGAATTCAAGAAACTCTTTCTTGAATTCAATCTATCTTTATTTTTCTGTTATTTTTTTGTTTCTTTATTTTCTTTTAGCTTCCGCACGTTTCTTGATTTTCTTTAGTAATTCTTGGACCCCTATCGTGTTGTTATCAAGTGGTATCAGAGTATAGGCTAATCAAGATTTCAATCTTGATAATCTTGGGAGGTTCTTGAGTAAAACAAAACCAAAAAAAAGAAACAAAAAAAATGAAAATCAACGCCAAAAAAATGTTATTGCTCGTTATTATTTTCAGAATTCAAGTATTATTTGGTTTCCAAGTCAAAAATTGAAACAAGAAGAGGAGATCCTAGTTCTTGAATATTAAGGTAACTTCTTTCCTTATTCTTGTGGGTATTGGGTTTCTTAAATTCTTTCCTTTTTTTCCCCTACTAACCTATTCCTATTCTTCCTAGGTTTGGTCTTTCACTTTCCTTTTCTTTTTCTAACTCCATATTCTTATCACTAATGTTGTGACTAGTATGTTTTATTAATAAATTTAAATATTAAAGACCAAGGGTTGCTTTGAGTGAAAAAAGGCAATAGAGGTGAGAGCATTAGAAGGAAAAATCCAAATCTTAGAGATATATGTTTCTTCTAATCTTTGTTCCAGATATTTCAAACAGGTAGTTATGAAGAAAGGAGGCGAGTTATGACTCAACAACTTAAAAAGTCAAACTTACAATATTTCAAATGGAAGGAAGACGATACTAAAGTTATTTTTCAAACTAGAGCTAAAGTGCTATCTAAGATTTGTTCCCTTAGAATTGACAAAGGGGTTGGCTAAAACTCAATTCACACTTATACTGTTTAGAAATTTAAGTTGTCTTGTGTGGAGCATATTGAACCCTACATGTTGAAAGGAGTAAAGGTAGATAAAAGAGTGTTATTTCCATTCTCTATTGGAAGGTATGAGGATGAGATCTGGTGTGATATGATTCCCATGAATAGTTTTCATATCTTGTTGGGAAAGCCATGGTATTTCTACATAAGATCTTCATATAGCATGGAAAAAATAGATACTCTTTTGAGGTTAACGGGAAGAAACTCATTCTTAGGCCTTTGACTCCCACACAAATTTGTGAAGATGAAAAGACTGTTAAAGAGAATATGAAAAAATATGAGAGAGAAAGGAATGAGAGGAGTAAGGGAGTGCATGTTGACATCCCAAGAGAGGAAAAAGGAGGTTTTGTGTTAAGTGAAGAGAGTGGGACGTCAAGAGAGGAAAAGAGTGCGCTTGAGAGAAAAGAAAAGAAAGAAGGACATGAGATAGAAAAAGGCTATGAGGTAGACAGAGAGAAAAAAGAAGGTACGAGTGAAGAAAAAGAAGAAAACCTTGGTGAGAGAAAAAAGGCTAAGGATGAAGAATAAGTTAGTCTTGTGGTAAAAGCCAAAGAGAGTGTAAGCAAGAAATATTTTTCTTTATTTTCTAACCCATTAACTCTTTAGTGTTTTAGTTCTTGTGATTTTGTGTAGCCAAGTGTTGAAAGGCCTTTTGAAAGGGGAGGTGAGACGCAAAAGATTGTGGTAAAGGATCCAATTGGATTCCAACGTGAATTTGGCAAAATCAATTTTTGTTGGATGGTGGAAGATAAAAGCTTGGTCAAATTCTTTGTTATTGAACCTTTTGACTATTTTAATTCTTATTTTCAAGTTTATGACATGGATTACCTTAAAGACATTGCTAGGTTGGAACCATTGCATAAAAGAATATAAGGTGATGATGTTTCATTACTAAATAAGTCTAAGTAGGTATGTATAATTAGTTTATTCGAATTCTTGGGCCTTCTAGAACACCTAAGGTATTTTTGGAGGTAATGAACTATACTCTTATTTCTTATGTTGGTGACTTTATTATTTTGGTGGATGATAATATTTTGATGCATATTAAGTCATTAACTGTAATATCTAAGTTTAAGTACAAGACTAATTTGCTTCTTTTTGAAATTGAGTATGACATAGATGATTATGAATTCCAACTTGGTAGAAAGAGGCATGAAATTTATGAGAAAAGCATTGTGAATGAGTTAAATATTTCTTCTTCTTTTATTCAAGTGTCTAACAAGCTTTCATGTGATAAATTGAAAGAACATGATTTTTGTTGTATGGTGGGTAGTCATTCTTTAAGTCATGTTGATCGTGAGCTTGTAAAAGTGTTTGCTACTAGTAGAGAGGCTATGCATGATTATTGTGACATTACTGATCAAATATTCTTTCATGGGCTTATCTATGACTCTTTCTGTGATATTTTGGGCAATCATTTAGAATCCATTGATACTGGGAATATTATTGGGGAAAGTTATAATCATGACCTTGAATGTATTAAAACTTTTATTTTGTAATTATGGATTCTTCTAATATTTTTGAAAATTTATGTGCTTCTTTGAATAGCTTACATGTAGACGAATCTATGGGATTTGTAATTGTACATACTTGGCTATATCATAAAAGTGTCTTATTTGATAAATGTGGTAGAGATACTTGTATTAAATGGATGCATGGTCAATATTTTGTAATTTCTTTGTCATGCATATTTTTGGACTACCTTATTGACGAGTTCGAATTGAAAGCTCATTGCATAGTGTATCTAAGAGAGGTTGTTTTTAGACAAATCTAAGTAGGCACGAATATTATTGGGATGATGATGTCTATATGCTTTATAAGGGAGTATTTACACCTATTAAGATTAATTGGGTTAAGTAGATACATGATCACTATTTTATTTTATTCCTACCATTTTTTCAGATTAGTGGATGTCATTTACTAATGCATGTCTTCTTTTTCTTGCAAAGTCAAAATTCGAGGACAAATTTTCTTCAAGAAGAGGGGAATGATAGCATCATAGGAAGCTCAACTCTATTCAAGGACAAGGATAAAGCTATGGAATCTCAAAGAAGGCCTTTAACAAGATCTCAAGCTAACAAGTTGCAAAACAAGGTCATTAGACTTCAGGAGCGAACAAAGAAGTTGTTAGTTGGGAGGAAGAGCTCAAGGATAAAGGATATAAGTTATCTATGTGTTATAATTATTTTATGGAACAAATATATGTCCAAGAAAAAGGTGGATTAGATCCCAAGAAACATCCTTTGAAGAAGGTCCAAATCAGGCCACTGTTGGACCTATTTGGCACCTAAAATGTGTCCAAACTTTCAGCCCAAGAAGTCATGCATAAATCCACATTTTTATAACATAAAAAGGACTTATTTGATGTCCAAGAAGTGTACAATAAGCGTCCTATAAGTTTTGAGTGCAAATTGGTGCCAAGTTGTATGCAAATTGCCTTCAGGATGTTTAAGATCCTACCCAAGATTGGTTCGGACTTTCAAGATCCTATCCTAGATTGAGTTTAACTTATTTATATATATTTTGGTACAAGATTTATTGTTTTCCTAGGTAGGTAAGGTTATGTTTTCATTTTCCTAATATTGTTGGAGTTACTTTCCAAGATTGACTTGGTTTTTGTTTTCTAGTATTTTTCTTTTTCCTAAAGTAGTTGGGCTTGTTATCCAAAGTAGTTTAGGACTATATTTTCTTATTTTTTAGACTTAAATTCGTGACCGCCCCTACCTATATAATGGGTGTCTTCTTTGTTTGAAGACTTAGATGATGAAAAATTATTATCAATAAAAATTGTGAGATTCTTCTTGCACTCTTGTGTGTGGTTACTCTTGGATTTATTCTTCAACCTTCAAGACTCAACTTAAGATGGTAAGATGAATTCTTAGAAATCTTAGATCACTTCTAGGTATTCAAGAAAGGTGATAGGTTTAGGCTTATTGTTGTTCTTGTAATTCTAAAAGATCGGATTCGCAATCTATCTCTTATTTTTAATTCTCTACCAAAGGTGATTAGTTCTTCGTTAGCTAATTGTTGTTGTTAGGGTTCAACTTCAACAATAGACTTCTTGAATTCAAAAAACTCTTTCTTGAATTCAATCTATCTTTAGTTTTTGTTTTCTTTTTGTTTCTTTATTATCTTTTAGCTTCCGCACGTTTCTTGATTTTTTTTAGTAATTCTTGGACCCCTATCGTGTTGTTATCACCATGGATACTTCATCATGTCTTTACATATATTCTGTGAGCCAAGCCACCTCATGTTGGCAACTTCTTTATTGTATATAAGCACGTATATTGCCTTTGAAACCTTCCAGAATTGCTTTCTTCTTTCTTCACCCCTCCATTTCTTTGACCAATTCCACCATATGTGCCTTGCACACGTCCTGACTTCTGCTTCGGGCAACAATGTCATGACCCAAAATTTAACTAGTCGTGATGGCACCTAACCCAACCCGCTAGGTAACTCAATTATCCATAAACACAATCCAAATGAGATTAAAAGGAAATAAATGATGAAATAACTAAATTCTTATTCAATAACCCAAGGACTAATAGTACAAGTCATGAGCTTCTAAGATTTAGTGTTGTAAAACTGATTGGAAAATGATACAACATCCTTTTGAAATGTACATTAACAGAATCTCAAATCTAGAACTACCAAGAACAAGTGGTAGCGGTAACTGGAACGTAGGTACATCTTCAATGCTAGCTCCCGCCATACACAACAACATCAGCTCCAAGATCTGCACGCAAGGTGTAGAAGTATAGTATGAGTACAACCGACCCCATGTACTCAATAAGTAACAAATATAACCTCAGGTTGAAAGTAGTGACTAGCTCGAAAGACTGTCAGAGTCCAACATCAATAGCCAATAACAACTCGTAATAATATAATGAATGTAGTAAAAGTAATAACTCAAAAGATATTATTCTCAGCTTGTTCGTAGTTACGGAAAAGTACACATGCTTTTCAGGTATAACAGTAAAGTCCAAATCTTTCACCGGAATCACCAAAATATGAGTATATTAGAAAACAGTGATTTTTCCCGAACTTTTAACAACATATAAGACATTTCATTACCAGATAGTATAAGGAAAGTACATCTATATTCCTACATGTCAATATGCATGTAAAGTCATCAATTATCAGATACCGTCTAGCATGAGGAATATTCATTACAAATCATGAATGTCACAATACCGTCTAGCATGAGAAAACATTCATCTTTATGCCTACATGCCAAGTATGTATGTCAAATGAATGATTTCATGTAAGGCCCCGTAAAATATTTTCTAAAAACCAGGATTCTGTGATGCCGAAGTAGGTGTAGAGGTTAATAGTAGTAGAAATCCTTTGCGCTGGGGAGTTGAAGGAAAATATTTGACAGAAATAGGCGTTTCTGCGGCTGCATAATCACTCTGCGGGCCGCAGAATGGTCACAGAGTGAGGCAGTTTTCTGGGTCATTTTGATGTCATTTTCGCAACCCATTATGCGACCGCATAATCGTTTCGCGGGCCGCATTTTGATCGCATATTCAGCCTTGGACTTTTGCGGAGGGAGGTTCTGCGGCACATTATGCGACCGCAGAAGTCTGCGGGCTGCATAGTGACCGCAGACCCAGGTAGACGCTTTCCAGTTTTTGGCCCCAAATTGTGCGGCCAATTATGCGGACCGCATACCTTGTTCCGGAGCTTCATTTTTGGGTTTTAAAACCCGACCCTACTTCGTTAAAATAGATGTAATGGGCCATTTTGAGCTTATTTCTGATATCTTTAGAGTGAGAGAGAGAGTCCTAGAGGGAGAAAGTGATCTTCATCAAAAAACAATTCTCTTCAATTCTTGCTTAAACCTTTGAAGATTATCAAGAGAAGCACCCTAGGTCTTCATCCTAAGAGGTAAGATTCTATCACCAAGCTCTTAATTTCGAAATATAACTAGAATGGGAAATTAGCAAGGTAGTTCATGGTGATGGGAGTGCTTACCTTGGATGCATGTATTCCTAAGGTACGTGGGGAGTTTGTGAGTTAAAAAGATAGAAAAGAATGGGGTGTGGGATGGTGAAGTCTTTCATGAAAGGGCCATGGAACCTTAATATACACCTAGTGTTTGATAAAATGCTCAAGTGAGCTAGAATTCATTTTCCTAATTGTTTGTTCAATTTTGCTATATTTCTAAAATAGATTTAAGTTGCGAATATTCTAGAACATCCTAGAGTTTTAAGAAGCTCAATTGAGGGATGTTGGCTAAACCCCCTCTTCTTAGAATTGAACCCCATGGTATTCATGAAATCGATGCAAGTCCCAAATTGAACGTCCTAGAAATTGCTACCCCGAATGTGCTTGTTTTGAAAATATATAAGTAATATGTATTCCCATGCTTTCATCATGTTATCTCGTCATCTGAGAAAATGTTCAAAACTTAGAATATGTGCTAAAAATGCCTAGACTTCAAGTCAAATTTGATTAAAGACTGTTACGCCAAATTGTGTGAAAAGCCTCTATGTGCCTTAGATTCTAAATTGCTCACATGTGAAATCAAAAGTCTTGAATGAAAAACCGTGTTGTTATTGATGATAATAATAATGTTGGAATGTGGAAAAGAACTTGAATCATGAAATACGGCCAAGCGCCAAGGATAACTTTATAATTGGGGCCACTCGTGCCATTGTATTGAAGAGATGGGAATGAAATATGAATTGAGATGACAGATTGAAAAGGGGTGATGTCTCAAATGAGATGGCTTAGCCGATCGGGCTGAGATCAGACTCCGTGTAAGGACACAGTGGTATTGTGGATGAAATTGTGAATATGGTTGATGTCTCAAATGAGATGGCTTAGCCGATCGGGCCGAGATCTGACTCCACGTAAAAACACGGTGGTATTGTGGATTGTGTCATATTGGCACTAAAAAACACCCAACCTAATAACGTGGAAATCGACTTGAAAATCTATGTGATCCTTAACTTGATGTTTTAGTGTTATTTAAAGCCCATATTGCATTCTTGACTATTTCCCCCTGTATTATTGCTCATTCTATTGAGATAGTGTTTTAGTTTTACATACTAGTACTATTCGACAGTACTAACGTCCCTTTTACCGGGGGCGTTGCATCTTTAAATGGATGCAGGTGGTTCCATAGCAGACAGTGTTGATCACGGATAGTGTTGCATCCTCTTCTTAGCTGACTCGGTGAGCCCCATTTCATTCCGGGGTCATATATTGTACCTTTTGTTTATATTGTGGTCACTTTTTGAGGTATAGCCGGGGCCTTGTTGCCGGCACCATCTTTACTCTATTTTGTATCTTTAGAGGCTTCGTAGACACTATGTGGGTTGTATATGGGTGTTACAAAGGTCAACGGATCATGTTGTGTTTTGGACTCTTATTCCACTCAGCCATAAGGATGTATGTATTTTGAAACTTAACAATGATGTAACAAAATGAAATGACTTAGTAATGAATATATATATGATATCTCTACTGTTTAATCAGTGAAAACATGCCTTCTCATGATCATAAGCGAGTTGGGTAGAAAGTGTCTAACAGGCTTGCTCGACCGGGTACACTCGGTTAAGCGCCGGTTGCGCTCCCCGAGGTTAGGGCATGACAGCGTGACCCAATCCAAACACCGGTTCGCATGAAATACCTCTAGCCATAATGCTCAAAATCAACAACCATAGGCAAATCAATCAACAAACACACGAAGTGCATGACCATAGCCATGGAGAAATGGATAGCACCATATACCACAAACAGGAAAGACCATAACCACGGCGCAATCAACAATTCAACACCCCAAGAACCATCTCTCTCGAATTTTGCCACACGGCCCAAACAAAACACATCATGTGTGTAAATGGTCAATAATCTCAAAACTCATTGCAGCATCGAAGAGCAATACATGGAATCCAACCGACACGAATAAGATCAACTCTGACCAATGACACATCTTTCACCATAGTTGTTCTGTGTAAACAAATCTGACCTGGTGTAGAATACACATCCTCATCCGGTCATCCACAAATAGATACATAATCATCTAAGAGTCCACAATAACCTGACCATAACACATACCATTAACAGTCTAACTCTAGCCACATCGTCATAGTCCACAACCAAGGGATAGTCCACCACTAACTCTCAGTCTCCAAATCACAGGAACACAAAAGAATCACCATATCCGATCCCATCTCCACCACTCGAATGACTAACTCATCTCTCATACCCAATCATTCCACAAGAAATAATTCCATAATTCTTTCGTGCCACAAAGAAAAATTGAAACACTAGCAGTCGATCAACCAAACGAGTACCGCAATACCAATGAAGCATCCATAAGTAAAAACCACAGCGCGCCTTCTGAAATGCCCGCCCTTCTCAGGTAATACCAAGTAGTACTATCATTCATCTAAACATTTGAAACCGTCCATGATGTCTAAGAATTCGTGATCTTCCCTTCAAAACTGAGTCGCGATCTTGTATATACAAATCTCAATCCCACACGACGCACCGCATCTATCATGCCATCATATAAAAACACGAGAACCACATTATCAATCATGAGTCACAAGCAGATTACATACTCAAATAGCTAGAAACCTTCCACCTGATCCTATTTAGGAGAAAATCACAACGCACAACAAACTCCCCATGCCTGTAGAAAATATCCATCCCAAGCTGAGGTAGAAATCATCGAGAAGTCTACGAAGCCCATTTGCTTATAACCAAGCCATCAAAACTAAATCCCTCTAACTCAACCAAGTCATGTAGGTTTCCAAACCTAAGAGTATTGCCACAAAACACCTATAGAGACTCACCACATCATAAGAACCAATTATACCCATTACCATGCTGATCCGATCTACCACCAAGTTTTCCTATTTCTCCGAGTTCCTTCCGAATTGCCTTCAAGCTAACACTTCTCCTTTCCCGCACACTACGACCCTTAACCCAACACTCACCATGAGAGATCCTAGCATAAAACCACACCGCCCTAAGGCCAATAAGCTATTGTATTCCCTCTTAAGCACCCCAAAAGTACCACAACTGAGACACCCACTCTGAAGAGACCTTCTTTGAATTTAAAGTTGTTCCTTTTACCTTTTTGTTACTAAAAGGTAGAATCCATAATGATATAGAAATACCGCGAGTCTCGACACAATCCAATGCAAATCTCAGATTTTAGCCATATACAAATTCAGAAAATTCTCAATTGCCACATATAAATCTCGAATCTATTAGAACCTTCTCGAGAGTCATCCACACTGCTCAAATCTCAATTGCACCACCCACAGGAGATAACCCACCTGCTTAGCCTCGAATTCACATTTGACTACGTCCTACCATGGCCACAACAATCATGTAATCACTTAATCTTTCCGAGTCTAAACTCGTCAACAAGACATAAGAATATACTTCATTCCACAAATGATCGACATGAAAGAACTCTCAACAAGCACATAACTCGAGACTGTACAACACATCAAGATAGAAATCAAACACCCAATAGTCTTTTTCACATCCCAAGCAAACTTTTCTCGTTACATCCAAACCATCTGAATGTATCCCTCAGTCATATCATACTCATCATATAGTCATCCAACCACTCACCGAGCCATAAATTCCACTCCTAGGGACATCGAGCGCTCACATCTCGCACCTCATCCTTGAAATCACAAGATGTCGACGCACAACTGATACCGAGCGCTTACATAACATACGAGTGAGTGAAAGGAATTCAAAGAAATAAGCGTCAAGTTGAATCACGGCCACACGATAAGGAAGGAAAGATGGAAAGTTTATCCTAGATGCCCTGTAGCCTCTCGAAGATAGGTATGGACATGATCATACCGACCCGAAAGACTCTACTAGACATTTTCTCATGACTCATAGAACCTATGAACTAAGAGCTTTGATACCAACTTGTAACGGCCCAAAATTCAACTAGTCGTGATGGCACCTAACCGAACCTGCTAGGTAAGCCCAATATCCATAAACACAATCCAAATGAGAATAATAGGAAATAAATGATTAAATAACTGAATTCTTATACAATAACCCAAGGACTAGTAGTACAAGTCATGAGCTTCTATGACACAGAGTTACAAAACTGATAAGAAAATGATACAACATCTGTTTGAAATGTGCATAAACAGAATCTCAAATGAACAAGTGGTAGTGATAACTGGAACTTAGGTACATCTTCAATGACAGCTCCCGCCATTCACAACAACACCAGCTCCAAGATCTACACGCACGGTGTAGAAGTGTAGTATAAGTACAACCAACCCCATGTACTCAATAAGTAACAAATCTAGCCTGAGGTTGAAAGTAGTGACGAGCTCGAAAAATGGTTAGAGTCCAACACCAATAGCCAATAAGAACTCGTAATAATATAGTGAAGGCAATAAAAGTAATAAATCAAAAGATATTATGCTCAGCTTGTTCGTACTTACATAAAAGTATACATGCTTTCCAGGTATACAGTAAAATCTAAATCTTTCACCGGTATCACCAAAATATGAGTATATCAGAAAACTATGATTTTTTTTAAACTTTCAACAACAGATAAGACATTTCATTACTATATAGCATGAGGAATGTACATCTCTATGCCTACAAGTCAATATGCATATCAAGTCATCAATTATCATATACCGTCTAGCATGAGGAATATACATCTCTATGCCTACATGTCAAATGTAAATGTCAAATCATCAATGTCACAATACCGTCTAGCATGAGGAAAAATACATCTCTATGCCTACATGCAAAGTATGCATGTCAAATGAATGATTTTACGGTGATATTCCCAGGTACTCTCACCCTCAAACATACTCAAGTTGTCAGTCTCAAATGCCCACTTCATCACACACACACACAATCACTCAGCATAGTATGAGTGTTTGGATCATAAGCCCCTCACCAAAGCACGTGTATATATATAATTATGTCAGCGCTCACTGCTGGTATGTCAGACTCCGGAGGGGTAGATCCTGCCCAAAGCGCTAATCAAAAGCCAATAAGACCTACTGCGGCGTGCAACCCGATCCACAATAATAATAATAATAATAATAATAATAATAATAATAATAATAATAATAATAATAATAATAATAATAATAGTAATAATAATAATAGTAATAATAATAATAATAATAATTATTATTATAATAATAATAATAATAATAATAATAATAATAATAATAATAATAGTAATAATAATAATAGTAATAGTAATAATAATAATAGTAATAATAATAATAATAATAATAATAATAATAATAATAATAATAATAATAATAATAATAACAATAATAATAGTAATATTTGTCCTTCTACGGCTTGCAGCCCGATCCACAATAACACTCACAACACGGCTCTCAAGCCCACCTCAGCCATCAATCTCTCAAATCTCAAGAGCTCACAATCTCATACTACTCAACCCAAAAAAATGATAGCATGTGATGTAATAGTAAATGATGAACAGAGACTGAGATATGGTATGCAAATGAAGAATCATGACCGAGTATATAATTACAGTTAGAGCAGAAAACTCAAAACAACAGAAATAACCTCATTAGGTCTCAACCAAATAAGCACATTGCCTAAACATGAATTCTAACATGAATCACAGCTCAATTACTCTAACAAGTAGGAATTACATGGATAGGACAAGATATAACAACAATAAAAAGGCCAATCATAGTCTAATAGTCAACTTGAATCATGATTACCCCGGTGCACGCCCACACGCTTGTCACCTAGCATGTGTGTCACCCCAATACATCTCTTATAACATAGTTTCCAGGATTAAATACCCTCAAATCCAAGTTTAGATATGTTACTTATCTCGAACAAGCCAAATCTAATATCGAGCAAGCCAAACAATACTCTAGAAATGCCATCCCACGCGTATCAACCTCTGAACGGCTCGAAACTAGCCAAAAGAAACTCAAAAATATCAAATAATACCTAAGGAAATAATCCCAAATGATAATGGTCAAATCTTTACACATTTACTCAAAGTCAACCAAAAAGTCAAACACATGCCCATACCTCAGAACCCGAGAAAACTCACAAAATCTGACAACCCATTCAATACGAGTCTAACCATACTAATTTCACTCAAATCCGACTCCAAATCAATATTCAAAGCTCAAAAACTCACTTTAGGAAAATTTAGACAAAAACCCCTAATTTCTCCTTAAAATTCATAATTCAAATGCCAAACTCAGAGATATATCCATGAGTTATAATCAAAACCGAGTAAAAAATACTTACCCCGATCCAAATTGGAAAAATCCCCTCCAAAATCGCCCAAATCCGAGCTCTAAAACCATGTAAAAAAATGACTAAATTTCAGAACAAGTAAAATAATGCAGCAGCTGTTATGGCTCGAATCAGATTTTATATGACCTGAAACTAACATTTGATAAGCCCAACATAATCCTTGCAAGATTATACCCAAGGTAGCCTTTTTAAACACCCAATTTGGCCTTAAAATGAGGGAGATATGATGTTTTGAAGTTTTGAAGAAAGTCTGAAAATTTAAGGGACAATAATGACATTTTCGTAAATATTTTACACCAGAAACTCAGCAACAAAAGAATCTTCGTTTTAGCACCCAAAGGTCATTCGGAACCTCTCGGACAAAAAACATATATGCATTTCAATCATAATACACGCAGCGAATCTGCTCGCGCACTCAAAACATCAAAAGAAGGTCATCTTGGCCCGATATTTATCATGGTCAAACTCCAAATCCTTAACTAGTTTCTCATCCAATGATGCAAAACACACCCGAGCCCCTGCGGACCCCATACAATCATAGCAGCAAGTACAAATACATTATCCAAACTTATCCAACGCCTCACAACATCCACGGGAACATTACAACAGTGAATCGAGGCTCAAACGGAATAGAATTTCTCTTAAGTTATTAAATCTTCATTCTTTCAAAAGAGTGTCTGAAACACATTGAAACACTTCTGATTACTTTCAGATTTTGCACACAAGTTCAATTCAACTATGTAGACCTATCCAAAGTCTCAGAATACCAATTAGAGTCCAATAACATCAAAGTCAACTCTTGGTCAAACTTATGAACTCTAAAGTTCTTCAAATTGCCAACTTTCGATAAATAGTGTTGAATCCTTCTAAGAACATCCAAAACCAAAAATAATAATAATAATAATAATAATAATAATAATAATAATAATAATAATAATAATAATAATAATAATAATAATAATAATAATAATAATAATAATAATAATAATAATAATAATAATAATAATAATAGTAATAATAATAATAATAATAATAATAATAATAATAATAATAATAATAATAATAATAATAATAATAATAATAGTACTAGTAAAGTCAATTTGTCCTGCTACGGCGTGCAGCCCGATCCACAATAACACTCAAAACACGGCTCTCAGGCCCACCTCAGCCATCAATCTCTCAAATCTAAAGGGCTCACAATCTCATACTTCTCAACCCAAAAAATGATAGCATGTGATGTAATAGTAAATGATGAACAGAGACTGAGATATGGTATGCAAATGAAGAATCATGACCGAGTATATAATTACAGTTAGAGCAGAAAACTCAAAACAACAGAAATAACCTCATTAGGTCTCAACCAAATAAGCACATTGCCTAAACATGAATTCTAACATGAATCACAACTCAATTACTCTAACAAGTAGGAATTAAATGGATAGGACAACATATAACAACAAAAAAAAGGCCAGTCATAGTCTAATAGTCAACTAGAATCATGATTACCCCGGTGCACGTACACACGCTTGTCACCTATCATGTGTGTCACCCCAATACATTTCTTATAACATAGTTTTCAGGGTTAAATACCCTTAAATCCAAGTTTAGATATGTTACTTATCTCGAACAAGCCAAATCCTATACCGAGCAAGCCAAACAATACTCTAGAAATGCCATCCCATGCGTATCAACCTCCAAACGGCTTGAAACTAGCCAAAAAAAACTCAAAAATATCAAATAATGCCTAAGGAAATAATCCCAAATGATAAAGGTCAAATCATTACACATTTACTCAAAGTCAACCAAAAAGTCAAACACATGCCCATACCTCGGAATCCGACAAAACTCACCAAATTCGACAACCCATTCAATACGAGTCTAACCATACTAATTTCACTCAAATCCGACTCTGAATCAATATTCATAGCTCAAAAACTCACTTTAGGAAAATTTAGACAAAACCCCCGAATTTCTCCTTAAAATTCATAATTTAAATGCCAAACGCGGAGATATATTCATGAATTATAATCAAAACCGAGTAAAAAATATTTACCCTGATCCAGATTGGGAAAATCCCCTCCAAAATCGCCTAAATCCGAGCTCTAAAACCATGTAAAAAATGACTAAATTCCGGAACAAGTAAAATAATACAGCAGCTGTTATAGCTCGAATCAGATCCTATATGACCTGAAACTAACATTTGATAAGCCCAACATAATCCTTGCAAGATTATAGCCAAGGTAGCCTTTTTAAACACCCAATTTGGCCTTAAAATGAGGGAGATATGATGTTTTGCAGTTTTAAAGAAAGTCTGAAAATTTAAGGGACAAAAATGACATTTTCGTAAATATTTTACACCAGAAACTCAGCAACAAAAGAATCTTCGTTTTAGCACCCAAAAGTCATTCGGAACCTCTCGGACAAAAAACATATATGCATTTCAATCATAATACACGCAGCGAATCTGCTCGCGCACTCAAAACATCAAAAGAAGGTCATCTTGGCCCGATATTTATCATGGTCAAACTCCAAATCCTTAACTAGTTTCTCATCCAATGATGCAAAACACACCCGAGCCCCTGCGAACCCCATCCAATCATAGCAACAAGTACAAATACATTATCCAAACTTATCCAACGCCTCACTACTTCCACGGGAACATTACAACAATGAATCGAGGCTCAAACGGAATAGAATTTCTGTTAAGTTATTAAATCTTCATTCTTTCAAAAGAGTGTCCGAAACACATTGAAACACTTCGGATTTACTTCCAGATTTTGCACACAAGTTCAATTCAACTATATAGACCTATCCAAAGTCTCAGAATACCAATTGGAGTCCAATAACATTAAAGTCAACTCTTGGTCAAACTTATGAACTCTAAAGTTCTTCAAATTGCCAACTTTCGATTAATAGTGTTGAATCCTTCTACGAACCTTTAATAATAATAATAATAATAATAATAATAATAGTAATAATAATAATAGTAATAATAATAATAATAATAGTAATAATAATAATAATAATAGTAATAATAATAATAATAATAGTAATAATAATAATAATAGTAATAATAATAATAATAATAATAGTAATAATAATAATAATAATAATAATAGTAATAATAATAATAGTAATAATAATAATAATAGTAATAATAATAATAATAATAATAATAGTAAAGTCAATTTGTCCTGCTACGGCGTGCAGCCCGATCCACAATAACACTCACAACACGGTTCTCAGGCCCACCTCAACCATCAATCTCTCAAATCTCAGGGGCTCACAATCTCATACTACTCAACCCAAAAAATGATAGCATGTGATGTAATAGTAAATGATGAACAGAGACTGAGATATGGTATGCAAATAAAGAATCATGACCGAGTATATAATTACAGTTAGAGCAGAAAATTCAAAACAACAGAAATAACCTCATTAGGTCTCAACCAAATAAGCACATTGCCTAAACATGAATTCTAACATGAATCACAGCTCAATTACTCTAATAAGTAGGAATTTCATGGATAGGACAAGATATAACAACAATAAAAAGGCCAGTCATAGTCTAATAGTCAACTAGAATCATGATTACCCCGGTGCACGCCCACACGCTTGTCACCTAGCATGTGTGTCACCCCAATACATCTCTTATAACATAGTTTTCAGGGTTAAATACCCTCAAGTTTAGATATGTTACTTATCTCGAACAAGCCAAATCCAATACCGAGCAAGGCAAACAATACTCTAGAAATGCCATCCCACACGTATCAACCTCCGAACGGCTCGAAACTAGCCAAAAAAAACTCAAAAATATCAAATAATGCCTAAGGAAATAATCCCAAATGATAAAGGTCAAATCTTTACACATTTACTCAAAGTCAACCAAAAAGTCAAACACATGCCCATACCTCGGAATCCGAAAAAACTCACAAAATCCGACAACCCATTCAATACGAGTCTAACCATACTAATTTCACTCAAATCAGACTCTGAATCAATATTCAAAGCTCAAAAATTCACTTTAGGAAATTTTAGACAAAAATCCCTAATTTTTCCTTAAAATTCATAATTCAAATGCCAAACTCGGAGATATATTCATGAATTATAATCAAAGCCGAGTAAAAAATACTTACCCTGATCCAAATTGGGAAAATCTCCTCTAAAATCGCCCAAATCCGAGCTCTAAAACCATGTAAAAAAATGACTAAATTCCGGAACAAGTAAAATAATACAGCAGCTGTTATAGCTCGAATCAGATCCTATATGACCTGAAACTAACATTTGATAAGCCCAACATAATCCTTGCAAGATTATACCCAAGGTAGCCCTTTTAAACACCCAATTTGGCCTTAAAATGAGGGAGATATGATATTTTGAAGTTTTAAAGAAAGTCTAAAATTTAAGGGACAAAAATGACATTTTCGTAAATATTTTACACCAGAAACTCAGCAACAAAAGAATCTTCGTTTTAGCACCCAAAGGTCATTCGGAACCTCTCGGACAAAAAACATATATGCATTTCAATCATAATACACGCAGCGAATCTGCTCGCGCACTCAAAACATCAAAAGAAGGTCATCTTGGCCCGATATTTATCATGGTCAAACTCCAAATCCTTAACTAGTTTCTCATCCAATGATGCAAAACACACCCGAGCCCCTGCGGACCCCATACAATCATAGCAACAAGTACAAATACATTATCCAAACTTATCCAACGCCTCACAACATCCACGGGAACATTACAACAATGAATCGAGGCTCAAACGGAATAGAATTTCTCTTAAGTTATTAAATCTTCATTCTTTCAAAAGAGTGTCTGAAACACATTGAAACACTTCTGATTACTTTCAGATTTTGCACACAAGTTCAATTCAACTATGTAGACCTATCCAAAGTCTCAGAATACCAATTAGAGTCCAATAACATCAAAGTCAACTCTTGGTCAAACTTATGAACTCTAAAGTTCTTCAAATTGCCAACTTTCGATAAATAGTGTTGAATCCTTCTAAGAACATCCAAAACCAAAAATAATAATAATAATAATAGTAATAATAATAATAGTAATAATAATAATAATAATAATAATAATAATAATAATAATAATAATAATAGTAATAATAATAATAGTAATAATAATAATAATAGTAATAATAATAATAATAATAATAATAGTAATAATAATAATAGTAATAATAATAATAATAATAATAATAATAATAATAATAATAATAATAATAATAATAATAATAGTACTAGTAAAGTCAATTTGTCCTGCTACGGCGTGCAGCCCGATCCACAATAACACTCAAAACACGGCTCTCAGGCCCACCTCAGCCATCAATCTCTCAAATCTAAAGGGCTCACAATCTCATACTTCTCAACCCAAAAAATGATAGCATGTGATGTAATAGTAAATGATGAACAGAGACTGAGATATTGTATGCAAATGAAGAATCATGACCGAGTATATAATTACAGTTAGAGCAGAAAACTCAAAACAACAGAAATAACCTCATTAGGTCTCAACCAAATAAGCACATTGTCTAAACATGAATTCTAACATGAATCACAACTCAATTACTCTAACAAGTAGGAATTACATGGATAGGACAACATATAACAACAAAAAAAGGCCAGTCATAGTCTAATAGTCAACTTGAATCATGATTACCCCGGTGCACGCACACACGCTTGTCACCTATCATGTTTGTCACCCCAATACATATCTTATAACATAGTTTCCAGGGTTAAATACCCTTAAATCCAAGTTTAGATATGTTACTTATCTCGAACAAGCCAAATCCAATACCGAACAAGCAAAACAATACTCTAGAAATGCCATCCCACGCGTATCAACCTCCGAACGGCTCGAAACTAGCCAAAAAAAACTCAAAAATATCAAATAATGCCTAAGGAAATAATCCCAAATGATAAAGGTCAAATCTTTACACATTTACTCAAAGTCAACCAAAAAGTCAAACACATGCCCATACCTCGAAATCCGACAAAACTCACCAAATCCGACAACCCATTCAATACGAGTCTAACCATACTAATTTCACTCAAATCCGACTCTGAATCAATATTCAAAGCTCAAAAACTCACTTTAGGAAAATTTAGACAAAACCCCCGAATTTCTTCTTAAAATTCATAATTTAAATGCCAAACTCGGAGATATATTCATGAATTATAATCAAAACCGAGTAAAAAATACTTACCCTGATCCAAATTGGGAAAATCCCCTCCAAAATCGCCTAAATCCGAGCTCTAAAACCATGTAAAAAATGACTAAATTCCGGAACAAGTAAAATAATACAGCAGCTGTTATAGCTCGAATCAGATCCTATATGACCTGAAACTAACATTTGATAAGCCCAACATAATCCTTGCAAGATTATACCCAAGGTAGCCTTTTTAAACACCCAATTTTGGCCTTAAAATGAGGGAGATATGATGTTTTGCAGTTTTAAAGAAAGTCTGAAAATTTAAGGGACAAAAATGACATTTTCGTAAATATTTTACACCAGAAACTCAGCAACAAAAGAATCTTCGTTTTAGCACCCAAAAGTCATTCGGAACCTCTCGGACAAAAAACATATATGCATTTCAATCATAATACACGCAGCGAATCTGCTCGCGCACTCAAAACATCAAAAGAAGGTCATCTTGGCCCGATATTTATCATGGTCAAACTCCAAATCCTTAACTAGTTTCTCATCCAATGATGCAAAACACACCCGAGCCCCTGCGAACCCCATCCAATCATAGCAACAAGTACAAATACATTATCCAAACTTATCCAATGCCTCACAACATCCACGGGAACATTACAACAATGAATCGCGGCTCAAACGGAATAGAATTTCTGTTAAGCTATTAAATCTTCATTCTTTCAAAAGAGTGTCCGAAACACATTGAAACACTTCGGATTTACTTCCAGATTTTGCACACAAGTTCAATTCAACTATATAGACCTATCCAAAGTCTCAGAATACTAATTGGAGTCCAATAACATTAAAGTCAACTCTTGGTCAAACTTATGAACTCTAAAGTTCTTCAAATTGCCAACTTTCGATTAATAGTGTTGAATCCTTCTAGGAACCTCCAAAACCAAAAATAATAATAATAATAATAATAGTAATAATAATAATAATAATAATAATAGTAATAATAATAATAATAGTAATAATAATAATAATAATAATAGTAATAATAATAATAATAATAATAATAGTAATAATAATAATAGTAATAATAATAATAATAATAATAATAGTAATAATAATAATAATAATAATAATAATAATAGTAAAGTCAATTTGTCCTGCTACGGCGTGCACCCCGATCCACAATAACACTCACAACACGGTTCTCAGGCCCACCTCAGCCATCAATCTCTCAAATCTCAAGGGCTCACAATCTCATACTACTCAACCCAAAAAATGATAGCATGTGATGTAATAGTAAATGATGAACAGAGACTGAGATATGGTATGCAAATAAAGAATCATGACCGAGTATATAATTACAGTTAGAGCAGTAAATTCAAAACAACAGAAATAACCTCATTAGGTCTCAACCAAATAAGCACATTGCCTAAACATGAATTCTAACATGAATCACAGCTCAATTACTCTAACAAGTAGGAATTACATGGATAGGACAAGATATAACAACAATAAAAAGGCCAATCATAGTCTAATAGTCAACTTGAATCATGATTACCCCGGTGCACGCCCACACGCTTGTCACCTAGCATGTGTGTCACCCCAATACATCTCTTATAACATAGTTTCCAGGGTTAAATACCCTCAAGTTTAGATATGTTACTTATCTCGAACAAGCCAAATCCAATACCGAGCAAGCCAAACAATACTCTAGAAATGCCATCCCACACGTATCAACCTCCGAACGGCTCGAAACTAGCCAAAAAAAACTCAAAAATATCAAATAATGCCTAAGGAAATAATCCCAAATGATAAAGGTCAAATCTTTACACATTTACTCAAAAGTCAACCAAAAAGTCAAACACATGCCCATACCTCGGAATCCGAAAAAACTCACAAAATCCGACAACCCATTCAATACGAGTTTAACCATACTAATTTCACTCAAATCCGACTCCGAATCAATATTCAAAGCTCAAAAATTCACTTTAGGAAATTTTAGACAAAAACCCCTAATTTCTCCTTTAAATTCATAATTCAAATGCCAAACTCGGAGATATATTCATGAATTATAATCAAAACCGAGTAAAAAATATTTACCCTGATCCAGATTGGGAAAATCCCCTCCAAAATCGCCTAAATCCGAGCTCTAAAACCATGTAAAAAATGACTAAATTCCGGAACAAGTAAAATAATACAGCAGCTGTTATAGCTCGAATCAGATCCTATATGACCTGAAACTAACATTTGATAAGCCCAACATAATCCTTGCAAGATTATACCCAAGGTAGCCCTTTTAAACACCCAATTTGGCCTTAAAATGAGGGAGATATGATATTTTGAAGTTTTAAAGAAAGTCTAAAATTTAAGGGACAAAAATGACATTTTCGTTAATATTTTACACCAGAAACTCAGCAACAAAAGAATCTTCGTTTTAGCACCCAAAAGTCATTCGGAACCTCTCGGACAAAAAACATATATGCATTTCAATCATAATACACGCAGCGAATCTGCTCGCGCACTCAAAACATCAAAAGAAGGTCATCTTTGCCCGATATTGATCATGGTCAATTTCCAAATCCTTAACTAGTTTCTCATCCAATGATGCAAAACACACCCGAACCCCTGCGGACCCCATCCAATCATAGCAACAAGTACAAATACATTATCCAAACTTATCCAACGCCTCACAACATCCACGGGAACATTACAACAATGAATCGAGGCTCAAACGGAATAGAATTTCTCTTAAGTTATTAAATTTTCATTCTTTCAAAAGAGTATCTGAAACACATTGAAACACTTCGGATTACTTCCATATTTTGCACACAAGTTCAATTCAACTATATAGACCTATCCAAAGTCTCTGAATACCAATTGGAGTCCAATAACATCAAAGTCAACTCTTGGTCAAACTTATAAACTCTAAAGTTCTTCAAATTGCCAACTTTCGATAAATAGTGTTGAATCCTTCTAGGAACCTCCAAAACCAAATCTGAACTTACGCACAAGTCCAATATCATCATACGAACCTATTTGAACAATACAAACTTGATTCCGAGTCTGTTTATCCAAAAATCAAACCTTGGTTAACTGTTCCAACTTAAAGCTTCCAAATCGAGAGTCATTCTTCCAAATAAATCCCGAATCACTCAAAAATTAAAACCGACCATGCAAGAAACTCATAATACATAATATGAAGATACTCAAAGTCTCAAACCACTGAACGAAATACTAAAGCTTAAAATAACCAATCAGGTCGTTACAAACAAGTCTTTCACAACTGCCAAAAATCCCTACATAAAAATATAGGCAGAATAAATCATTAGGAATTAAACCACAAAAAGGTGCTACTGTCAACAAGCAAGAATGGCAAAACATTTACCTTCTGCATGTCTAACATAACTGTTAAACCTTGACCATATTCCACCTACAGATCTTCTATTAGGTGTCCA
Organism: Nicotiana tabacum; assembly: GCF_000715075.1. Lineage (NCBI taxonomy): Eukaryota > Viridiplantae > Streptophyta > Magnoliopsida > Solanales > Solanaceae > Nicotiana > Nicotiana tabacum. The sequence goes on from NC_134098.1 coordinate 31,275,837, forward strand.
ATGAACCAGCTCCATGAATGTTTGGTCTCATGGTGTACAAGAGCCCATGCAATAGGAAATATCTGTTAGTACCCATTTCTTCCTACAACAACCAGTAATTTACCCTTGCAATGTCCTTTTAGAAAACACCCATAAAATCCAATGATCTTCCTACAACCTTCTAGCCAACCTTTCTTCAAGGCATCAAAACAAACATAAAAGTACTTAAATAAGTTCTTACCAGGCTCTGATTCTCTGTCAATTTCTACCCAACAAGAGCTACCAGGATTTGTTTCTTTAATACTGTCAACATAGTCACAAAGTCTAGCAAACTCCAACTTTCAATTCCCATAAACTTTCTGAGAACTATTTGTTTGGCCCTATAAGCAATTATTCTTCCTACATACAATCCCAAATTCTCTCTAACAAGTTCCTGAATTTCCCAGATCCTCGTATAAGGTGCAGCAGTTAGCTCATTTTTGAATTTGTTAGCAATGTACTTGGAATTGCACAACTTGTTTGTGTTCAATGGTTGACACTTGTGAATAGGGTAGTATTTTTCCACCATAAATTCATTAGAATCCCTAATAATACTAGAAAACAACTCCCATCTGCATCTTTTATGTTTACACCTTACCCTTACTCTATGCTTCTCATTAGTTCTAAGCTTCAGTTGAACCTTGTACTCAATTACATAATCAATCACTACCTTCCTAAATACCTTAACATTTTCAAATATCATGCCCAATTCAAATATTGAAATTACAGAGTATGGGTCATATGTAACCTTTGTGCTCTTCCTTCTACTTGGAATGTCAACACTTAGCTCAAAGTCCACATCCAGCTCTTCACTAGTGTCATCACTTCCTACATCTGAACTATCTATGAATTCCTCATCACCTCCTAATCGGCCAGCATATTTCTATCGTTTGTTCACCCCTATATTTTCAAAACCTCTATCAATTCCTGCTTCTCCTATTGGTACTCTAGTAGTTTCTGGTTGTTTCTTTCTTCTACTAGCCTTCGTTTTATTTCTCCTATCATTTTTTATGACTCTCAACTCTTCATCAACCTTACTATCATCCTCATCAGGAATTTCATCTACATCAGACTCACTACTATCCACATCTGACTCAACCCATTCTTCACCACCAATAACTTCATCTTCTGCAAGAACAAAACCATCTTCTTCATTAATAACATCCTTTACACCACCAATATTTAGTTCTTCAGCAGAAAAATCTTCAACAACAACACTGGCCTGAGCCTCTTCAAGAAGCTGTTCTGTATTTATATTATCTGAACCACCTTCAACTGTTGCCCTAGATGACTTATTTATTGAGTCACTACTAGCTTGAGTAATTTCTGGCACACGTAAATAGCTAGTTGGGACAAATGTGTCAACAACCTCATCAATAACATTTAAAACATACACATTTAATTTCACATCCGTACAGTGGCAACCAATATTATATAATTGTTCATCATTTTTCACCAATACAAATTCTTCAGTACTAGGGTTAAATACATAAAAAAAAAAATAACAATAGTGTGGTACCCAACCCCTTGTATAATAACCACATTCAAGAAGGGAGAAGTGGTCATGATCAATAGAAAATTCATTCACCTCTATATTGGTGACATATTTTGCGTCTGGAGGTTTGGTAAAGGTTCCACCATGACAAAAGCGTACAAGAATAAAGGTGTCCCAAGACATACTTTACCCTACATTGAGAAATACAAAGCAAGAAAAAATAAAGGTAAGTCAGAAAGATTCGAGAAAAAAGAAGACCAAAAATTCGAACTTTGGGTCTGAGATTCCAAAACCCACATTAATAATATGCAACCAAAATAAACAACAAATATCTGTGGATAGACAACAAATATTTCTTACTAGTAACAAAACAAAGACAACGAATTCAAGCCGACGGATTTGGGACAATGAACAAGCGATTCGTAGTGAAATTCGTTAGGTTAGGGTTTTTGTTCTTTTTACGGACTGATGGAGGTAAAAGGTGGGGATGGGTAATTACTTATTAGTGTCTAATACCTTTGAGATGGGTCAACCATGTATCTAGGTGAATTATGTGGATAATAAATACACATGGAATACACTTATTCGGCTGAAATTACACATGGACAGCGCTTCTACACATGCGCTTTTATTTTAATATGGGTCAGGATTTTAGTGTTTAAGTGACACACTAAAGGGTTGGCTGAAGTGGCTATATGGAACGGACCGAAGAATAAGTAGTAACATGGAAAGCTGATTCAAGTTTAAGGGGATGTCGATGTATTTAGCCCAAATTAAAAGATCAAGAATGTGAGTGAGATAAGATGACAAGTCAAGTATAACCTTTTGTGTGACCGGGATAAGTTAGGAGACTAGAATACGAGGTTGAGAAGTTGAAGCCTATCCTAAATCACTCATTCCTCAAGAGGAGGAGAAATATATGTATATCTCAATACAAGGTGCGACAGAAGAGTTGAATAGCAATGTTACAAGTACCAAGTTGATAACTAAGCTTAAGAAAAGTAAAGTGAGAACTATGAGGGCCAAGGTGAGGATTGTATTTGGTTCTAAGAGCATCAGCATAAAATTTTTATGATGGCCAAAGTCGTTGAATAAGGATTCCTAAAGTATGAACATATGGAAAGTTATAGACGACTGGGTATTCCGAAATATGTTGCCTACGAAAGGCATCATGAGATCTGTAAGAAGGGAAAGCTTAGTCCGAGATATATTGGGCCTTACTGAGGCATTTCGACTGATAGGTGGAGTAGCATATGAACTTAAATTTCCTCCAGAGTTAGAGTCAGTCCATTATACATGCTACAAAAGTGCATTGGAGACCCTTCTTGGGTTGTACCGATAGATGACGTTCAGATTATGGAGGATATATCCTACGAGGAGATTCCAATGGCTATTTTAGATCGACAAATTCGTAAGTTGATGATAAAAATGGTAGCCTTCATGAAGGTATTAAGAAAAAAAATAAGACCATCGAAGAAATAATATGGGAGGCCGAAGAGGAGATGAAACCTGAATACCCCCACCTATTTCAAACTAAAGATATGGCTCGAGATTGAATATTACAGCACAACCCGATTCAAACCAGTAGGTTGTGGCTGAGCACTTATTTTTGACTTGAAGTACTTATGATTGACGGTCATATAAGTCCAAGGTGTTGCTATTTATAGACAGTGTCCATGTGTGGCATATATAATATGTATGTTTTCTGACTGCATGCAGGTTGGCTTTAGTCCGGTGTACAAAGAAGACTCTGGCGGGATTTTCGCAAGCCTTTAAGAGTTATCATTCAGGGAAGAATGTTCCTAAGGGGGAAGGATGTTCCAGCCCACAATTTCATGTTGGAATGCATCTTGAGTAATCGATATAAGCCAGAGAGTTTAAGGACCTTAACAAAGATAATAATAAGTTAACATAGGTATTATGAAAGTATCGTGAGGGTTGGAGGCTAAACGAATCAAAGATGTTATAACACGTACATTCGAGTAAAACTAGGAGTACATAATAAGCTAAGGAGGTCATGTTTTAAGTTATTTGAATCATATAATATTTGTATGTTATGTTTTGAAGTCAAACAGATTCTTAAACAAAAGTCGACAAACGTTCTCGCAAGATACGTTCATAGTCCTACTGAAATTTGGGTCTAATAGCACTGAGCTTTTCTCTCAATATGCTTGGAGGTACGGAATGATCCACCTACTAAATTGGAGATTTACGAATCTAGTTTCCAACACATTAAATCGTTCATCAATAGATATTGGAGTAGAGATTTATTTATATTTTTGCGAGACTACGCAGGCAGCCCTATGGGATCCACTTGGTTGGTGGCCGACCTTCACCTACTTTTATCTCATTTTTGGGATGAGCTTTATTCATTTTTTGACCACTTTCCATCCTCACACTCTAAAAACCTCCTAAATAGTTCCCCCAAGGCTCAAAACAAATTCCAAAAAAAGACACCATAATCCAATATCAAAGTTAGCCAAATGTGAAGAACAACCCCTATATCATGTAGTGATGTGAGTAAGAATGATGGTGAGCTATGTTAAGCTTATGGTTCGAATTGTATCTAATGCCTAAGGTATGTTCGATATTCATTTGGTTGTGTTTAAGTTTAATTGCATGTTGGTTGTGGTGTTGGAGTGAAATATTACAAGATAGCACTTGAAAGGGGAAGAGATGTTAATATCTTTTATTGGATTGTTTTAAGCATATTTTAGGGCTATATATATGTGTTTTGTTATGTCTGGAAATTGGGGGAAATAACTTGATTATTATATGGTTTATGTTGTTATGCATGTATATATGTTTATCAAGTGAATTAATTAAAGAAACATATTAAACTATAAATTAAAAGTGAAGGTTGAGGTGCTAGTGCATATGGGACAGTTTTGAAAGGTTTTTGACCTAGGTTTCAACTGGTTCTTTATGTAGTATCTTAGATACTGTAATGACCCGACCGATCATTTTGAGAATTAGCATCCCGTTTGGTGGCTTAAAGTCTCAAGTATCTGTGTATTACGTATCACGACTTCCGTGTGTGGCTGGGTTCAGTTTTCGGATGATTCGAAATTGATTTGGAAGAATGATTCTTGTTTTAGAAGCTTAAGTGTTAATAGTTGATCGAAGATTGACTTTTGCGTAGATAACTCAGGAATGGTATTTTGATAATTCTAATAGCTTCGTATGATGATTTTGTACTTGGAAATATGTTCGGATTTGGATTTGGAGGTCAGTAGGTTGATTTGATTCATTTTGGCGAAAGTCGGAAAGTTGAAGGTTTAGAAGGTTGAGAGGTTTGACCGGGAGTTGAATTTATTGATATCGGGTTCGGATTATGAATCTGGAATCAGTATAGCTCTATTGTGTCATTTAGAACTTGCATACAAAATTTGAGCTCATCCGGAATTGGTTTGATATGTTTCGGCATTAGTTTTAGAAGTTGGAAGCTCATTAGTTCATTAGGCTTGAATCGATGTGCAATTCGTGGTTTTTGTATTGTTCGATGTGATTTGAGGCTTCAAGTGATTTTGTATTTTGTTATGGGACTTGTTGGTATGTTCAGACGGGGTCCTTGGGGCCTAGGGTGTGTTTCAGATGGGCTACGGGCCATTTCTCTTTGTTTTGGATAGCTGTTCTATCCTCTGGTGTCTTCTTAATCGCGTTCGCGCATGTTCCTTCGCATTCGCATAGTGTTACGGTGGACTCAGGTATTTGTTTCTTCGCAGTTGCGAAGAGGCGACCACGTTCGCGAAGCTGGGAAGGTTGTAGTCATCGCGTTCGCGAGAGACGCTACACGATCGCGTAGAAGAAAGATTGTGGTAAGTATTCTTCACCCGGATTTGATTATATTTCACGATTCCATCTTTGTTTTTAATCATTAAATTAGTGATTTTAATTGAAGAAATTGAGGTTTTTTCTAAAAACTTTCAAAAATATAAGCTGAGGATTTGAAGGCCAATTTGATGTTAGAATTGGATAATTTTGGTATGGTTGGACTCGTATCGGAATGGGTGTTTGGATTTTGTAAGTTTTGTTGGGTTCCGAGGTGCAAGCTCGGGGTTGATTTTTTTGTTTTCATTAAAGATCAAAGCTTTATTATCCGGAATTATTTCTTATGGTTTTTATTTATGATATTAAGTTATTTTGCTAGATTTGAGTCGTCCGGAGATTGTTTCATACGAGAAGGTCATTTTAGAGTCTTGATTTGGCTTCTTTGAGGTAAGTATCTTGCCTAACTTTGTGGGGGGGGGGGGGAACTACCCCTTAGGATTTGAGTCGTTTGTGCTATTTGTGTTATGTGGAAGCCGTGTACGCGAGGTGACGAGTGCGTACTCAGGCATATATGTGGAAATTAACTAGTTTAGATTCTTAGGCTTCTTTCATATATTGGTTTGAAATTTTTAGCACATGTCATATCATTTATTTTTCATGTTTACTCTCACATTCTTTAATTGAAGTTGTTAGCACATGTCATATCTTTTATTTGTCAATTTTACTCTCACATGCTTTAATTGAGATTGTTAGCACATGTCATATCCTTTACTTGTCAAGTTTACTCTTATATGCTTTATTTGAAGTTGTTACCTCTTTTATCATTATGTGACTTCCTTTATTGTTGAGTTATTCTTAATTGAAATTATTGTTACATGATATCCTTTTGTTGCATGGTTATTCTCATACATTTAGACATAGTTGCTAGTCCATGCCATCTCTTTCATTGTTAACCTATTTCATAAACTAGAACCCGAAGTTTTCCATTCCATGGAAACACCTTCATTATCGAGTTTATCCTTAAGCAATTAATTGAAGTTGAAGTTATTGAAAGTCATTAATTTATTTGAATTGAAGTTGTGTTTAAATGGGTTGTTGTTCATTGTTGAGTTACTTTCCCATTAATTTTGTTGTTATTGAGATTGTGTTTGAGCCGTGGGCTATTTGTTGTCAAAATATTGATATTTTTGGTTCTTTTGGAAAGGTTGTAGCCTATGGACACTTGTGGTACGAGTTGATATGTCGTGATGTTGGCACATGTTAATTGTTGTGTGGATTGGTTGTTATTATATGGAGCATAAGGTTTGCATCTCTCTATTTTTGTCATGCGGAGCATAAGGGTGGCACCTCACTGTTGTTGATTGTGCGGAGTGATACGGGTGGCTATTGTGTTATAGTTCGGGCGGAGTGATAAGGATGGCTATTATGCGGAGTGATACTGGTGGCTATTGTGTTATAGTTCGGGCAGAGCGATAAGGATGGCTATTATGCGGAGTGATACGGGTGGCTATCGGAGTGATACAGGAGGCTAATGATATTGTCAGGTGGAGGGATAAGGGTGGCTATCGAAGAGATAAGGGTTGCAATGTCAGGGATAATGTGTGATGGTCTGGGGGCATTATGTTGACGATATTCGTATGATAGGGTGATTCTCCTTGTGCATGTCATACACCTTACGTGACATGTTGTGTTGCTTTCAATAAGCTACTCGATGTCTTTGATATTACTTGTTGACTTGGGCTGTACTAGTACACTCGCACAAACATACACCGTAGCATGCCACTTATACTAGTTCAGGAGTATGAAACTTAACATTTATTGATCATGCTCATGTAATCTTGTATTATCTGCTTTCATGTTGATATTGAGCCTCTGACCATATCGGGCGGATTGTGATATTGAGCTTGTGATCATGCCGAGCGGATTGAGATATTGGCACGTGAATTGTCCGTGCGGTTGTGATTAGAAATGTGGGCACAAGGTTTCGTGAGCATATGATTGTGGGTTGAGACTCATGACTTGTGATTATGAGATGAGGTGTCTCGAAGTAATTTCGTTGCGAGACTTATGTTAGAGCGGCTTGATTAATTGGTTGTCATTTGTTTTCCTTATTTGGTTTCAATGGTACTTTCACGGTGTTCTTATTACTTTACTGTTTATATCACATGTTAATTCTTGTTGCCATTTAGTGATTCTTGCTTCCATTATTAGCTTTATACTTCTATACTGCACATGTTATTTCACTAGTGGGTGTCTTTACTTGTACCTCGTCACTACTCCATCAAGGTTAGTCTTGATACTTACGGGGTACCGACCGTGGTGTACTCATACTACACTTTTGCATATTTTTGTGCAGATCTAGGTATTGGAGATACCAGACTGAGACAGAGTTAGCTTATTGATCGCGAGGATTCAAGGTAGAGCTGCTTGGTCGTCACAGTCCCTTAGAGTCCTTTCCTTTCATTGTACTGTCAGCTTGTTATTTGAACAGTATTGTATTTTAATCTTTGAGATCTTTCCATGTATGTAACAAGAGTTCCTAACTCTATATTACCTAGTCTTGGGAGGTTGTTATGATTATTACCGCGTAGGCTTATTTCGCTTTTGTTTTAGCATTTATATTAAACTCTGTTTTAAATTATCATTGTTAAATTGACTTAATTATTGTAAGGAAATCAGCTCTTAAAGACTAGGTGCCATCACGATGCCTGTGGTGGGATTTTGGGTCATGAGAGATACGTTATTGTTGATGTGGTTCTTTTTGTGTTGGTACTGGTTTGAGTTGGATGTGAGTGGAATTTTATAGGGGAAATATTTTCCGATTTTCTATAAGTGACCTTACTAGCTTAGAAGCATGTTTATAAGTCGTTCTATGGCATTAACTACAAGTTTTACTATCTCAATATAGATTGAAGTCTTCGAGAAGATATACGTTGAGTTGTTAAGTAAACAACAAAGGTATGTTAAAGCTCACTCTTTCTTTCTTTTGGCATGATCTACAAAGAACGTAACTATAACGTTGTTATATCAAAAGGAACTTTATTCTCAAGATTAAAGCTTGTGAACCTCATTGTTTCATATTGTTATAGTTCATGACTCTTATTGTTATAGTTCATGAATCTTATGTCTTATTTTGATCCTTGTTGACTCTCGGGCAATTGATAAAGACACATTTGCATAACGATAATCAGAGGATAACAACCCTGAGTCACTCCGATCAGATCCATAAGGCCCTTCAGAGTCATTGCTTGTATTGCACTTATATATATATGTATCTATTTTACTCCACCGAGCTGCTCTATAGTTGGCCGGGTGCGAGACTTATTGTGCAACCACTGATCCGTTGGGTATTACCGATCCCTTTGTGGCACGGTACGACCGAGTCCCCTTTGATGCCAACTATGTTATGAGATACCGAGTCTTTTTAAAGGCCGGGTACGACCTAGTCCTCTTCGAGGTCGAGTACGTTATGATATGACATGATTTTCCCCAAGAAGTGGCTTGATACTATATTATATGGCCCCGTTGAGTGGCTTGATTATTACAGACATGCATATATATATATATATCCATGATTGCGAAAGGTATGCCTGCAGAAGCTTGTTATGAGTTTCAGGTTGACTTATGTACTCTTCTTTTGTATTTTATCTTCTATTTTTGTGCTTTACCTGTCTTATATATTCAGTACATCTTTCATATTGGTGACCCCTTGCTAGGGTGCTGCATTACATGCCCACAAATACGGATAGCAATTCAGATGATAATTCACAATAGGTGAATCAATTCAGCTGAAGGTGTTCATGCTCCTTTCTTCCGGAGCTGTCTAGTGAGCTGGTAGGTATGATGGTTGCATATATGCTGGTAGGTATAATGGTTGCAAATATGTATATAGTGGGGCCCTGTCCCGACCTTATGATGTTTATGTGCTCCCTAGAGGCTTGTAGACAGACATTATGTGTATTGATGGTCATGGAAGCCCTGTATGCCCGTATGTCTCATGTATATAAGCATGTATATCATTTTGGATCGTCCTTTGTCGAGTTTTCTTTCATGTTTTAATCAGATTATCTCATGGCGGCCTTTTTGGCCCACTTACACATGATAGCATGGTTATGGATGCACGTTATGTTGGTGCTCAGTGAGGTAGGCCTGAGTGCCCGTCGTGCTCCTCCGGTTTGGGTTGCCATTGCGTTTTTGCTTACTACTTGTACAGGTTTATAAATTATCTTTTCATAACCTCGTCACCAACTCGTCGGGGATAGGCTTAATACTTAATGAGTACATTGGATCGGTTGTATTCATATTATGCCTTTACACTTTTTGTACAGATTCAGGTATTAGTATTAGCGGACTCCTGAGAGGTCCTTAGTTGTTGACATTGGAGACTTGAGGTAGAGTTGCATATCTGTTTGCATTCCTTGTGGTCACCATTCCATTTCCTTCATTACTATTTATTAGACTCAAACATTATTGTATTTATTTCAAACTTTGTATTCAGCAATCTGTGGAGCTCATGTACTCAGAGTCACCAGTCTTGGGGAGTTTTTTTGACAGTTATTATAATGGTTTTAGACTTATTAAATTGATTAGGAGTTTTTACTCTTTCTTTATGATATTATATTGTTAGATGTTTAATTCTGCCTCTATTATTATTCTTAAGCGTTGGCTTGCCTTGCAATTGGTTTAGGCCACATCACGACACGAACGTTGGGATTTTTGGGTCGTCACAGATTCGTCCCTCTGGAGTCAGGTCACCCATGTTACATTAGGTCCTGCGAGCGCAGGCACATAGAGTTGTTTCTAGTAAGGGGCATTTATGTCAGGCAACCGTACACTGCTGAGTGTGTGTGATTATGAGGGGCACTTGTTCTAGGCACACGAGGCATGCTGAGTGTATATGGATTATACATCATGCATTACTGTAGTAGTATCCCTTTACCAGCTATTTCATGCACGTCATTATCTTACGTGAACTCAGTGAAAGAATTTTGCTTTGAGCATTATATCTATGAAGTATGCTTATTATCTTTCCTCAACTGTGATTCTTATTACTAATTCATTTCTTTAGAACTATTCTTTCCCTTTATTTTTACTTGTGATTATCTGACTATGGAAGTAAGTGTCCTATTGGTCAAAACCTCCTCACTACTTCTTCGAACTTAGACTTGATACTTACTCATACTACACTTTTGCATATTCTTATCCAGATTTAGGCATTGGTACCAGTGAAGCTTAACAGGATGCTTAGCTATTGATCTTGGTTACTCAAAGTAGTGTTGCTTGTTCGATTACAGATTGTAGAAGTCAAGTCTTTATATTTGTTTATTGTTATTTTATTCAAATAGTACTGTACTTATTTTAAACTTTGTAATTTGTTATTCTTAAAAGCTCATGTAATTAATGACACCAGATTTGGGGATGTTGCATTGTTTTGTACTTGGTTGTAAGACTTAGCCTTATCTATGATATTCCTGCACCTTTTTGGACTTGTTATATCTATGATATTAGTTTAATTTAGTGATCTGAGATTTTTCATTTATCTAGTCGGGCATCTTAGGTGCCATCATGTCCATTGGTGGATTTTGGATCATGATAAAAGAGCAAATGAATTAACCTTTCATCGAAGAAAATCACTTTTAAATCGCAGATTACCACATACGGCATATCGGAATCCTTATAGCCATATTATCGGTTGAAGAATTGAGACTATCAAGCGACACAATTTCTATGGAAACCATAAATTAACTCAAGACCTATTTGGGGGAGGGTAGAGGGGGGAGGGGTGACGAGGCCCAAAAAAACAAATGTGAAATCATCTGAGTGCATACTAAATATAGGGACTGAAGAGCAACAGATAAACGGTAATATTATGTACATCTAATAATACAACAAATCAGCAGTTCATAAAATACTCAAACCTTTATTAATAGACTACCAGACGAAAGGTCATTCATGCGACTGAAAAGGTATGGATCTGGACCATTATTTAGATAAGCATCCAATATAAGAGTTAACTCAATGTTGCAATATATTATTAAATGCGTATTAATACTCCGACATAACAAATCAAACTTTCAGGTCAAGAAAAAAACATCAAGGATTAAATGACCCCGCAATGAGCATGCTAAATTGCAACTATAATAAAAAAATAATATAGGTATTTACCCTCAAAATCGGATAATAATTAAATTTGTTAGTGGTTATAAGGATACGTGATCTAATTTGATACAAAGCGAGAAATCAGATTTAATGTGGAAGTAGCCAATAGAAAGATGAATGCAAACCATGCAGGTTAAACAACTTAAGCCTCGTGAGGTAAATCTCCTTCGAACTTATATGTAATATTATTGAAGCTGGAATAAAATGAACAAAGCGAGAAAAAATAGTATGTTGTTCTTTGAAATATGTTGTATATGCCTTCTATGAATTACTCAGTTCCCTTTATATATCCAGGGAGATCTTCCTTTTAAGACATTATTACATAAGAAATATAAGTCCTTGATTATGTAGACTGTTAGCTTCTTTTTTGACTTAATCCCGTGATTTCTGCCATAATGATTGGTTAATGGCGAGAATCATGAATTCTTCTCGGATGAGTTGGCGGAGCTTTTCTTCGAGGTCGTTAGAAGCAGAACCGGTCGTGCCTTCGGTAAACTCGAGGGCAAATCTGATGGTTTTGATGGCTAATTTTGACAATGCTTTGGGTTCGACAATGTCATATTCCGATCTTGGCTGACCATGACGACTTCAAACCTCGATATAGAGCTCGGTTACATACGTAACTTCGGTCTCTACCCAATTACAGATGTGCCGACCCAGGGCTACCATTCCAGATGCTCAATTGAGCATCGAGCTCGGTTTTACCCGTATACAGATAGTCCCCTCATTATTTGGAGAGTAGGAGATGAAAAATGATATGAACCCTCGGTTTTCACTTCGATAAATCATGACGTAAGCGACAAAAGGTAACTAAAACATCCCGTCGGTCTAGTCTTCAAGGCATTAAATGTGTGTCAGTTGACGGTCGACCACTTTGGGAGGTGGTGAACCACCACTTGACAAACCTATAAATATTCTTCAACCCGTTTATTAGAACGTTTACACTCAAATTCTTCTTGTGTTCTAAGAAAACTTCACCACCTTCACCTTCTGGTTTTCTAACTGTTAGCCTCAAAGCTTCCCTTACCAACAATTTCTTTTCTTCATTGTTTATAAAAAATGGCAAAGGCTTTAAAGTTTGTTCATCAAAAAGAAACACCTTATTCTTCAAAACCATCTGAAAATGTTCCACACGCTGCTACTGAGGAGCCCCCTCTCAGGTTGTACATCCCTGTGGGGTGCCCAACCGTGGACGACTTCAAGGTTGATAATACGCCTATGGTACCGGGTCGGTGCGAGCCACTCTCGAGGTACATATGTATGATTACAGTCAGTATCCTTGATAAAGTCAAAAAGGACTGTAACTGGGAAGATAAAGTCGCAGTGGTTCCTACCCCTGAGGAATCGATCACCACCTACGTGAAGGGTTTTTTAAGTGTTTTCACTTATCCTTTCATGCTAGGTCCTTTAGACCCGGTTATCATAGACTTTTGCAAAAGGTATGAGGTGATGTTCGGGCAGATACATCCTTTATTTTGGAGGATCGTTATTCTACTTCGATTCTTTGTGAGCAAGGTCGAGGGGTGTCCATTTACCATCGACCACCTCATGCGCTTGTATAGCCCTCGACTTTACCGAGGAGGATTAATCAAGCTCGCACGCCGAGCCACTAAGACCTTGTTCTCTAGTATCGATGAGGATCGAACCCGGGGCTAGTTTGGTCGATTTGTTCGAGTGAGGACCTCGGACTTAATCCCGGCTGCGGACATGCCATTTCTTGAGAAATTGAACATGAAACATAAGTATAACTTTGACTCTAATATTTCTTTTATTGCTTTTCACTTCGTTTGTTTCTCATCGATGTTATGTGATGATACAGTTATCGCCCAAATGCCGGATGTCGTTCCTGAACTTAAAGAGTAGGTCGAGGGCATCGTGACATAGAGATCTTACTCCGAGCGCCTATGGCGTGCGCTCTTGAAGGGCCGATGGGAGGCTCGTAATCATGGTAATAGTTTTTCCCTAATAACAAATTTGATCTTATTTTCTCATCATTGGTCTCTGATCCGTTATATTTTCTTTTTTGCAGGCTTACCAAAAGACGTCGAAATGAGGCCTTCATCAGTTGATGACGACATACACACTGATCCCCCTGTTTCGAAGCAGGATAAAGAGAATAAAAAAAGAAAATCTCTGAGTCCCTCGAACCCTAAAAAGAAAAGACCAAGGAAGCGGCTGGCGCGCAAAACCAAAGATGTCAGTGACAAAGGGACTTTGGCTGGTACTTCCCGGTCAGAAGATAATATGCCTAAGGAGGCGCTTGGGTGATCGATCTTTCTGGGTCGCCTTCGTGTTACATCCCGTACTTTTGTATGTTCGATTTATCGTAAGAAAATTGACATAAGTTCAAGGACAAAATTATTTTTGAGATTATAAGTATTTATGCTATTTATAACAAGTGATATGTATGTGTCGTGAAGGTTAGAGGGTAAACGAGTTGAAGAAAACGAGTTTCGTCGAAGTTTGACATTTTGGGATAAGATACGGTCTGAGCTATAATACCCCGTATTTATTGATTAGTGTTATACAATATACCACATGACCATGATAGTAAAGTATATTCTAGTATGTTAAACGTGATTAGTATTTAAGTGAAATGAGATTTAGAAATTAATTATGTGTTTAATTGATTATATGGAAAATTAGTTAAATTGTTTGGATAATGTTAAGGAGACAACATGTCTTTGTAGGTCCCACAAGGGGGTGACCTTTATTATTATTAGTAAAGGATAAATATTGCTAGTAGTGGAACTAGATAAGGATTTGGTAGAATAAAGGGGTGGGTACGTGTGCAAATTAGGTGAGGTTATGGAATGGGTGTCTAATTTTAGTAGGTGACTAGTGCAAGTATATACCCATGTATCTTTATCTAAATTATCCATACATGGCAACACCATATATAGATAATATAGGAAATAACATTATATAAAAGACATCAACTTAGTTAGATAATACAAGGCAACAATATACTTCCATTGTGGGAATAATTATGGTATTAAATAGGATTAAGTGGATAAGGATTTTTTAATGGGCTGCCACATGGCATTATGTTGGCCAAGAGTGGCACCAATGTGCCTAGATGAGTCATAGCACTTGATGTGCCTTGTTTACACGTGAAAGTGCAAGGCATATCCCTTAAGCCTTCATGTTATTCTTCTTTGGCAATTTAAGATATAGAAAGAATGTTGAAATCTTTCCTTCTATTGTTAACATGATTACTTGTTGCCTCGTTAAAAACCTTGCCAAAAAATATATTTGGGACAAAGCGGTTCAAGGAAAAAAGAGTGCAACGTGTGCTTTCAGACCTAGGACCTCGTATCATCTTTTGTTAGTCACCTGCTAGTGTTAATTCGAAATATAAAAATAAAAGAAACAATCAGGGTCGCACCTTAGCAGTAATATCTCTTTAAATGAGTTATATTCCAATTGCTCAGTAATTGCTTGTTGTTCATTGTTCTGAGCTTGTAGGACTCTTTTCTAGTAATCTCGATAATTTGGTACGGTCCTTCCCAGTTTGGTCTTAATTTCCCTTCGTTCGGGTTTCGGGTATTCAATGTAACTTTTCTTAGTACTAAGTCCCCGGTATTGAAGTAGCGAAGGTTGATCCTTCGATTATAATATCTCTCGATTCGCTATTTTTGGGCGGCCAACCGGACAAGGGCGGATTCACACCTTTCGTCTAGTAGTTCCAGGTTGGTACTCATAGCCTCGTCATTTGATTCCTTTGTTGCATGTCAGAATCTGATGCTCGGTTCTCCGACCTCGACCAGTATTAAAGCTTCGGTGCCATAAACCAAAGAAAATGGGGTGGCCCCGATACTGGACTTCGAGGTTGTACGGTATGCCCACAGGACCTCAGGTAGCATTTTCTTCCATTTTCCTTTAGCATCGATCAACCTCTTTCTGAGGTTTTGGATTATGGTTTTATTGGTGGATTCTGCTTATCCGTTCCCACTAGGGTGGTAAGGAGTGGATAAGATTATTTTGATCTTATGGTCATCGAGAAACTTGCTTACTTTTCTGCCAATAAACTGTTTCCCGTTGTCGCACACAATCTTGGTCGGTATTCCGAATCGACATACGATGTGGTCTCAGATAAAATCGATGACTTCTTTTTCTCTGACCTTTTCATACGCCTGTGTTACAGCTATTTAGAAAAATAGTCAGTCATAAATAAAATAAATTGGGCCTTACCGAACGGCCAATGATGTCCATCCCCAACTTCATGAACGGCCATAGAGACAAAAACGAATGTAGCAGCTCCCCATGTTGATGAATCATTAGAGCGTGTCTTTGACATCGATCATATTTTCGAACAAATTCCTTCGCATCTTTTTCCATGTCGATCCAGTAATATCCAGCTCTGATTGTTTTGCGAACCAGTGATTCGGCTCCCGAATGATTTCCACAGGTACCTTCGTGGATTTCCCTCAGAACGTACTCAGTATCCCCAGGCCCTAGACATATTGCAAGTGGGCCATCGAATGATCTCCTGAATGGGGTTCCATCTTTGGATAGGCAAAATCGAGATGCCTTTGTACGTAGAGCCCTCGATTCTTTCGGGTCCGAGGGCAGCTTTTCATTCCTGTGATATTCCATGTAGTTGTTCCTCCAGTACCAAGTTAGGCTTATTGAATTGATCTCGCGTGGCCTTGTTCCACCACCGGGCTCATAAGCTGCACAATTTCTCCCGAGTTGATCTCGTTTTCTTCGACCGACGATCCTAAGTTAGCGAGGGCATCAGCTTCACTGTTTTGATCCTAAGGTACATGTTGCAAAGTCCATCCTTTGAACCGATGTAATGTCACCTGTAACTTGTCCAAGTATCTCTGCATTCGTTCTTCTCTGACCTCGAATGTCCCATTAACTTGGTTTACCACAAGGAGTGAGTCGCACTTGGCTTCGATCACCTCTGCCCCCAGGTTTTTGGCTAATTCAAGGCCTGCAATCATGGCCTCATATTCGGCCTCATTGTTAGTCAATTTCACGGTCTTAATGGATTGCCTAATTATATTACATGTCGATGGATTTAGTACGATGCCAAGTCCGGACCCTTTTGTGTTTGAGGTGTCGTCCGTGAATAGGGTCCATATTCCCGAAGAAGTCCCCGAGTTAATCAATAACTCTTTTTCAACCTCGGGTATTAAGGTCGGCATAAAGTCGGCCACGAAGTCTGCCAAAATTTGTGACTTAATGGCGGTCCGGGGCCGGTACTCAATATAGTAACCACTTATTTCCACGGCCCATTTGGCCAATCGACCTGTGAGTTCGGGCTTATGCATAATGTTCCTTAATGGGTAAGTTGTTACGACACATATGGGGTGACATTAGAAGTATGGTTTTAGTTTTCTGGAGGCGCTTAGCAGGGCGAGCGCCAGTTTTTCTAGATGAGGGTACCTAGTCTCTGCCTCACCTAAGGTCCTACTAACATAATAGATCGGAAATTGCGTACCTCGATCTTCCCGAACTAGGACTCCACTTACTGCTATCTCCGAGACCGCCAAGTACAAGTATAGTTGTTCGTCTGTCTTTGGTGTGTGGAGCAGCGGCGGGCTTGATAAATACTTCTTTAGTTCCTCCAAAGCTCGTTGGCATTGTGGAGTCCATGAAAAGTTATTCTTCTTTTTCAACAGTGCGAAGAATCGGTGACTCTTGTCGGACGACCTCGAGATAAATCGTCCCAGAGCGGCTATGCGCCCAATTAGCCTTTGCACGACCTTTACGTTGTCTACGACCGTGATATCTTCTATGGCTTTGATCTTGTCGGGGTTGATCTCGATTCCTCGGTTGGATACCATAAACCTAAGGAATTTACCCAATCCAACTCCGAACGCACATTTTTCTGGGTTCAGCTTCATATTGTACCTCTTCAATATGCTGAAGGTTTCCTACAAATGTTTTAAATGGTCCTCTGCTCGCAGGGACTTAACCAACATATCGTCAATGTAAACTTCCATCTATTTTCATATTTGTTCTTCGAACATCTGATTTACTAGCATTGGTACGTGGCACCAACATTTTTTAATCCAAACGGCAATACATTATAACAGTATGTGCCGTATTTAGTGATGAAGGAGGCTTTTTCCTGATCACCTGGGTCCATCCGTATTTGGTTGTACCCAGAATAGGCATCGAAAAAACTAAGGATCTCGTGGCCGGCCGTGTTATCGATCATACGGTCGATGTTGGGCAAAGGAAAAGAGTCTTTGGGGCATGCTTTATTCAAATCTTTATAATCTACACACATTCTTAGTTTATTCCCTTTCTTAGGGACTACCACTACGTTTGCTAAATAATCTGGGTATTTAACCTCCCGAATGGACCCTATTTTAAGGAGTTTAGATACCTCGTCCTTGATGAAAGCATGTTTGACCTCGGACTGGGGCCTCCTCTTCTGCTTGACCAGATGAATTTTTGGGTCCAGGCTTAGTTTGTGAGTGTTTATCTTTGGTGGGATCCCTGTCATATCAAGATGGACCAAGCAAAACAATCTATGTTAACTATAAGAAATTGAATAAATTTTTTGCTAAGCTCGGAAGTTTGTCCTGTGACTTCGATCGGGCAAATGCTCGATCAATATAACATTTTTCATCTTTTCGACCGTCGATTTGGTTGCGTCGGAGTCATCAGGGATTATAAAAGATCGAGGAACCCCGTAATCATCGTCTTCATAAGTCTTTTGCTTATCTAATTGGATCATGATCGGTATCGGTGATTGCTATTTGGCCTCTAGGTCGGCGCTCGAATTCGGTTCCTTCGGTGTTGTGAGCGTTGATATCGGAACCACTTCTTTGATGGCAAACATCTCTTTTGTGGCCGTTTGTTCCCCGTAGATTGTCTTGATCCCCCTGGGACTGGGAATTTTAGCACTTGGTGAAGAGTAGGGGGCATTGCCCTCATGTGGTGGATCCACGGCCTTCCCAGAAGGGCATTGTACCTCATGTCCCCTTCGATTACATAAAACTTGGCATCTCGTATGATCCCGGTGGTATTGACCGGTAACATTATCTCTCCTTTGGTGGTTTACCCGTTTAGGACTCGGACTGCTGGCATGATCTTGTCTTGTAGACCGAGCTGTTCTACGACCTTCGACCGAATAATGTTGGCCGAGCTGCCTGGATCAATTAACACACGTTTAATTCTAGTTTTATTTACGAGTACAGATATTACCAGCACATCATTATGAGGTTGTATGATCCCTTTTGCATCCTCATCGCTGAAAGATAAGACTCCTTCCGGTATGTAGTCTCGTGTTTGTTTCTCCCTGGTGATGGAGATTCTGGGGCATTTCAACATTGGCTCCTGTGGAACATCGACTCCACCGATGATCATATTAATGACGTGTTGAGGCTCGGTATCTTCTTGTTCCGTCTGTCTGTTAGAATCCTTGTTCCTGAAATGATTCTTAGCCTGGTCGCTCAAGAACTCTCGAAGGTGCCCGTTGTTAAATAGTCGGGCTACTTCTTCTCTCAGTTGTCGACTGTCTTTCATTCTATCACCGTGAGTTCCATGATATTTGCATACCTGGTTGGGATCCCTTTGAGCTGGATCAGATTGTAGAGGTCGAGGCCATTTGGTATCCTTGATTCGCCCGATAGCTGATACGATGGCAGCTGCGTCAATATTAAAGTTGTACTCCGATAGCCTTGGCGCTTCTTTAGGCCCGGTGGACCTGTCAAAACTGTTTTTGGTCATTAGCCCCCGATAGCCTTGGTGCTTCTTTATAAGTATCATGTGTTCATTGGAATCGTGACAAAAGAATGAACGAAGGTGCCTACATACCTTTTGTCGTTTACTTAACAACTCAATGTATATCTTCCCGAAGACTTCAATCTACACTAAGGCAGGTTACTTGTAGTTAATTCCATAGAATGACTTACAAACATGCTTCTAAGCTAGTAGGTTACTTGTAGAAAATCGGACAACATTTCTCCTATAACTTTCACTTTTCTCCAATTCCAAACAACATCAACAACAGCCAAAAAAATATTAATAATAACATAGTTCAGCTATACTTATCAATAACCAGTATACTTCATCACTAAAAAGACTATTATTCAACATGACGACCAACAAGCTCGGATTGGAACCCATTCAAGCCCTTATACCGTTTCATGATCTTAACTTCAACATACACTATCATATTACCAAATATATTCTTATAATTTTCCAGCCTTATATCCATCTTCAACGACACATTTCTAGCCCAACAAGAGTTAACACAACAAGAACAACTTTTAGGTGCTTTATAACCATTCCTCCTTCTAGCTTGTAATACCACCTTCATAACCAATACTTAGACAATTATAACAACAATAACCATAGCACAACAAAGTTATTCTACATAATTTCCAGGTACAAAAAGTGTAACGACCTGGTCGGTTGCTTTGAGTATTGTAGCCCCGTCCCCCCATTTATTACTTATTCTATGTTCGTTTGTTATTATGTGACTTGCCGAGGTGATTGGTTTTGTTCCGGGGATGTTTCAGAATTAATTGGGATACTTAGTCCCAAGATTGGAAGCCTAAGTTGAAAGAGTTGACCAGATATTGACTTGTGTGTAAATGACTTCAGAATGGAGTTTTGATAGTTCTGATAGCTCCGCATGATGATTTTGGACTTAGGAGTGTGCTCGGATATTGATTTGAAGGTCCGTAGATGATTTTGGCTTGAATTGGCGAAAGTTGGAAAAGTTGAAGTTTGGAGAGTTGAGAAGTTTGATCGAGAGTTGACTTTTTTGTTACCGGGCTCAGATTTTGGTTTCGGAAATTGGAATAAGTCTAATGTATCATTTATGACTTGTGTTCAAAGTTTGAGGTCAATTGGAATTTGTTTGATAGGTTTCAGCATCGATTGTAGAAGTTGAAAATTCATTAGTTTCAATAGGCTTGAATTGGGATGTGATTCGTGTTTTGATATTATATGATGTGGTTTGAGGCCTTGACTAAGTTAGTATGATATTTTAGGATGGGTTGGTATGTTTGGATGGGGTCCTCGGGGCCTCGGGAGTGATTCGGATTGAAATTAGATCAAGAATTGGACTTATGAAATTTCGATGGGCAGTTGTTCTGGTGTAACCGCACCTGCGAGGTTTTTGACCGTAGGTGTGGAGCCGCAAAAGAGGAGGCCTGGGAGCGCAGGTGCATAAAGAAGTCTATAGAAGCAGATGCACTTCTATGCAAGAAGGCCCACAAAAGTGGAAACAGGCAGAAGGCAGTGGAATCTTAGAAGCGGAAGGGCTCCGCAAGCGCGAAAGCACAGGTGCGGGGGTGAGCCAGCAGAAGCGGCCCCGCAGGTGCGAGGATCGGACCGCAGGTGCGATAGGTCGGGGTTCTAGTGTTTTTCCACAGATTCTACTTTTAACCACAAAAGCAGTACCGCAGAAGTGGATAAGTGGACCGCAAAAGCAGAACCACTAGCAGAATGCATAAAGTCGAGTGTTAGAGTAATTCCTTCATTTTTGGACTTTGGGAGCTCGGATTGAGGCAATGTTTGAAGGAGTTTTCACTAGATTTCAAGAGATAAGCAAATTTTGGTCGTTTTTATCTATTAATATTAAATACCGATTGAATTTCCCTAATAGATATGGTGTTTTGAGGTAAATTTGGGGATTTTTTACCTATGTATTGGAGAGTAAGATTTGGGAATTTGAGTGGCGAATTGAGGTCGGAATGAGATGAATTTGTTATGGTTGGACTCGTTATTAAATGGATGTTCGGATTTTGTAAATTTTGTCGGATTATGAGACGTGGGCCCGGGTTGACGTTTTGGGTTGACTTTTTGAATTTTGTTAAAGAACTTAGCTTTATCATATGGAATTGATTCCTATAGCTTGTATTGATTGTATTAAGTTGTTTGTTGCTAGATTCGAGTCGTTCGAAGCCGATTCACTAGACAAAGGCTTGTTGGAGTAGGGATTTACGCGGTTTCATGTAACACTTCTAAACTTGGCTCTAAGGGTATGAATCCCTGAAATACGTGTTATGTGGTTGGTATTGAGGCGACGCACATGATAGGTGACAGGCGTGTGGGCATGCACCATGGTAATTGTGAGTCGGTTGTTTTTGTAGTACCGTGTAGTTATCAAACCTTGTAGCTATTCATGTAATTCCTACGTGTTAGAGTAATTGAGTTGCAATCCCTGTTATAGATCATGTTTAAGCTATATGCTTATTCTGTTGGGACTCATTGAGGTCATTTCTACTGTTGAATTATTTGCTTAAATTATAATTATATACTCAGTCACACCCATCATTTGCATATCATAACTCAGTCTCTGTTGTCATTTATTGTTACATCATGTATCATTGTTTGGGCTGATTGGCATGAGATTTGTGATCCTGAGAGACTAGAGAGATTGATGACTGAGTTGGGGCCTGAGATCCGTGTTGTGAGTAAGGTTGTGGATCGGGCTACACACCGCAACAGGCCTTCTTGTCTTTATATATATTATTATTATGGATCGGGTTGCATGTCGCAACAGTCCTTATAGGCTTTATCTATTATTATGGGATCGGGCTGCATGGCTCAGCAGGCCTTATTGGCTTTATATTTGCGCTTGGGCAGGATCCGCCCCTCTTGAGTCTGACATACCAGTACTGAGCGCAGGTACCGTACAGTGCTTAGTGATTGAGTGTGCTGAGTGAGAGTTGAGACTGCCAAATTGAGTACTCTATGAGTGTGAGTGCATGAGTTTAACACTGTGATGCATTACATGTGACATGCACATTTGTGACATGTAGATATAGAGTTGTAACATTACTCATATCAGTCATACTTGACGTATTTTATAAGTGTTGAGCTTAAACTGTTAAACTTGAAAGCATGTCTACATTTCTGTACTGTGTACAAACTGATCCTGAGATTTCTCTGAGTTATTACTGTCATTTTCCTGTCATATTAGTACTGTTATTATTTGGATTTGGACTGTACCTTTCTGAGCTAGTCACTGCTTTCTGCCCAAGGTTAGTCTTGTTACTTATTGAGTACATTTGGTCAGTTGTACTCATACTACACTCTGAATTTTGTGTGCAGATCCAGGTACTTCTGGGCACGGTGGTTGCTAGACTTGGAGCATTTCCTGCTTGGAGACTTTTGAGGTAGCTGCTTTGGCGTCCCCAGACCTCGATTCTACTTCTTTTATGTATATTTAGAAATGTTCTATCTTTCCAGACAACTGTATTTAGAAGTTTTGACTATGTTGATATTTGGTAGCTCATGTACTCGGTGACACCCGGATTTTGGGGATTTTTTATTTAGGTCGGAGCTATTCCTTTCGGTTATTTATGATATTTTCATTGTTAAACTCGATATATCATGCTTTTAAATTAAAATGCATAGTTATTTTGTGATTGTCGGCTTGCTTTGTAGTGTGATAGGCGCCATCATGACATGTTGAGTTTTGGGTCATGTCAAAGAGTCATATACACATCCTTAAAACATTCCAGCAAAAAGACAACAACACCTCATGCTAGTTTCAGGAGCTAGCTTGTAGTTTTTCATTCCAATAACTTACCCAACACTTGAATAAACTTATGCACAAGCAAGGAGATAATATACATACCTTATACATCAACTACAACTCGTAATCCAAGATCCTCTAAGTTCACAACAACACCAAACCTCGAAAGTTTTGTATCGTCTGTATCTTAAGTAAACTAATGTGAGTCTAGGGAAGCCATGAAACCCCTACAAGGCTAAGGGAGGTATTAAACAAGTGTTAAGCATGTACCAAAAGGGTTCAAGGTTAAACGAATTAAATATATTATAACTCTTACTTTCGGGGTTAAACTAGGAGTGTTTATTATTCTCACAAGGTCGTGTTTAAGGTACTTGAATCATATAATATTCGTATGTTATGTTTTTAAGTCAAGCAAGTTGTAAAAAAAATTCGGCGAAAGTGATCGTAAGTTACGTTCATAATTATGCTAAAATTTAGCTCTAATGTCACTGAGCTTTTCTTTCAATAAACTTAGATTTACGGGGTGGTACACCCACTTAATTGAAGGTTTACTATTTTAGTTTCCAATGCATTAAACCGTGCATCGATACGATGTCGAAGTAGAGAGATATTTGTATTTTTGCGAGACAGCGCAGGCAATCTCGTTTTGGATCCACTATGACGGTGGTCGGCCTTTCACATTTGAAATGAGGTATAGACCTCATTTATACCTTATTTTTGACTCAACATAGACCTAAAACTCTCTATATACCTCATAAACATATCCTTAGGGTTTGAAATACAAATCAAAGATGTAAAAGGTGAATCAAGTGGATATAAGTCTTAGGAACCCAAACTAGTCGATAGTTTGTCTCTTTCTCTCTTTGTGGCTGCCTTACATACTAGGTACTTTATTCGTACTGACGTCCCTTTTTCTGGGGAGGCTGTGTTTCATGCCGCAGTTCCTGATAGATAGGTTGACGGTCCTCCTAGTAGGTCACCAGCTCAGGAGAAGGTGTTGTTGCACTCCATTTGCTCCGGAGTTGCCTTGTGGAGTCAGTATGCTTATGTACATCTGTTATGGGTATGGAGGGGACCTGTCCTGACCTTATGACATTTATGCTCTACTTAGATTCTTGTAGACAGATGTTTTATATGTATGTGTGTGTGCGTGTGTGTGTGTGTGTGTGTGTGTGTGTGTATGTATGTGTGTGTGTGTGTTTGTATGACCTTGTCGGCCTATATGGTTTGAGGTACAAATGTTCATGTCGGTCATGTAAGCCTGTATATATCATGTATATCATTTTTGGGGTCGTTCTTTGTCGAGTAGTCATTATGTTTTATTCAGATGGTCTGATGACGGCCCGGCCAATTTACGCATGATGGTATGGTTACAACGGTACGTTATGTTGGTGCTCGGTATCTCTTAGGTTCGGGTGCCAGTCGTGCCCCTCCGGTTGGGGTGTGACATCGAATATGCCAGGTTAAATGTTAAACTAAAATAAGCTAGTCAATAAGTTGCTTATAGAAAATCCTAAACTCATCACAAAGCTGTCAAAAATATTAGTGTTTACCCTCAAAATAGGATAACAATTAAATTTGTAAGTGGTTTTGAGGATACGTGGATTAACTTGACGCAAAGCAAAAAATTAGAATGCAATTGAAATGAGCAGTGATAAAGTTAATTCAAACCACACGAATTGAACAGTTACAGCCTTGGGAGGTTGACCACCCTTGAACTGGATGAACCTCGATCGATATCAGAACACAAATGAAATAAGAGCTTAAAGAGAAAAATAATATATTGATTTGGAATGCGTGTTACAATGTCTTTACAAGTAATCAGACCCCTTTATGTAGCAGGAGAATCCTACATTAGGTACAATTCCATAAAAGGTAAAAATCTCCTCATTTGCTGATTTGCCGGTTTCTTATTGATACGTGCCAAGATCCCCGCCGCAATATCTGATCGGTCATAGATATTTCGGCCTTCTGTTATTTCGGTCTTCTGTGGGTTACACTGACAATGTTACTGTTACACCCCATATTTTCATACGTAAAAGTACGCCATAAGTAAATTGATGAAAGCTCGGAAATGAGATATTACATCGCGTATTTTCGTACGTTAAAGTTTCGTCGTAAGTTAATCGACGTAAGTTCGGGAATGGGATTATTTTGAGATTATAAGCATTATGCTATTTCAAACAAGTGACAAGTAAATTCGTGAAGGTGAGAGGGTAAGCGAATCAAAGAAAATGAATTTCGTCAAAATTTGATATTTTGGATAAAATACGACCCGAGCTAAAATATCCGGTATTTATGGACTAGTACCATACAAGGTACCACATGACCATGATAGTAGGGTACATAAAGTGTGTTAAAAGCGGATAGTATTTTAAGTAATTTGAGATAATTCTTAATTATGTGGATAATCGGATAATTATTGAATTTTGGTGGGAGATTAACAATTAATTAAGATGATTGGTGGCAGCCTTGTATTAAGAGATGGTGACTCTTAAAGCCACATAAAAGGTGGCCATTTAAGAGGTATTTGAGTGGCTAAAGTAGGCCTTACCAAGTGGGGCCCAAACCACTATAAAAAGGGACTTTTCTAAGATTCATTCATTCATTTTTTAGGAAAGATTCATACGGATCTGCTATGGCAACTTCAATAAAATTTCACACGATGTATTATACTGTGTAATAGCAACGAGATTTGCAAGTCTAAGAGAGCACGGTACAATCTTTCTCAAGAATATCAAACGGATTTTTCTCTACTCCGATCCGCCGTTACATGTTGTCGCTATTGACGTGTGTTGGAAGGATTGTCAAGAGATTCGGCTCAGATATGTTAAGGCTATCCCTTCTTTCTTTTGGCATGGTCCAAATGATACAAATTAAACGAGCAAAATACGCAACTTCCATAAATGACTTTATTCATAGAAATACTAGAGGTGTCTATATTCTTGATTTTCCATGTGAATTATTATTATATCTTCTGTTCATGGGTCTCAGAAAAATACGTATTTGATAAAGCTTATCCGACAGGCATATTATTTTTATGACATTTCGAGAAATGTTATTAACGTATTTCTTATGCATTTCATTCATTTATACATATACATTGACCCATGACCAGATGGCGTTATATATGCGTATATTATATGTATATGGGATATGGGAAACGTTTACAGCATTATATACGCACCACCACCTGATCAGCTGGTATACGTTGATGATTTTGCCCACGGTGGCCTATATGATATGATGGGATGCCCTCAGAGGCTTTATGATGTTATGAACGCATAAACCTATGCATGGTATGACATTTATACGCATATGCATGACATTTTAAATATTAATGATTCACAGAGTTATTCAGACTTACATGCCGAGTCTTTTACTCCATGTTTCTTTCATGTCTATTGTTTACTAATTTTCATTCCTTACATACTCGGTACATTAATTGTATTGACGTCCCTTTTGCCTGGGGACGCTGTGTTTTATGCCCACAGGTCCCGAAAGACAGGTCAAGAGTCCTCCATGTAGGCTATCAGCTCAGTGGAAGATGTTTGTGTGCTCCATTTGCTCTGGAGTTTCTTGTTTGGTCAGTATGATTTAGACGTGTATTGTTTGGTATGGCGGGGCTCTGTCCCGACCTTTATGACAATTATGTAATCTTACAGGCTTGTAGATTGATGTCATGTACGTAAATGATTGTATGGCCTTGTCGGCCTATGTTCAGTATATGAGTGGTTATTTTGGTCTTATAGGCCCGTATGTCTTATGTATAAGTTGGTATTTCATGTTGTATTCTACTTATCTCACGGCAGCCTCTCCGGCTCAGTTATCTATGATAGTATGATATGAAAAGATACGTTATGTTGGTACTTGGTTGAGTAAGGTGTCAGGTGCCTGTCGCGGCCTATCGGTTTAGGTCATAACAAAAGTGGTATCAGAGCAGTTCTATCCTAGGGAGTCTACAAGCCGTGTCTAGTAAAGTCTTGTTTATGGGTGTGTCGTGCACCACACTTATAAACAGGAGGCTACCGGGCATTTAGGACTGTCACTATTTCTTCTTACTCTAGATCGTATGGTAGAGCTCAGTTGTAAGAACTCAATTTCCTAAACTCTATCTTATTCATAATACGATGATGCCTACATCCATAAAGACGGTTGGTAAGAGATATAGCTGTGGAAGAGTTGAGTCAGAGGAACTCAATTTTTCATGATGTTTATGATGAGTAAATGTGAGGTCTTCAGCAGATCATGTGTGTACTAAGATGTGTAAAACTTCTTGATAAGGATCCCTAAGGCAAAAATGTCTATCCACTCTTGTGGTAAAAAAGAAATAAGAGAATCGGAAGGTAGATACAAGTTTTAGCAAGTAAAAGAAGCAAGATGAAAAAGTGTACGAGCTACCCAGATAATGAAGATTATCGCAGAGGAATATAAGCCTTTTGAGTTACCTTCAACAATAACAGAGGTATGTACAATTGGCCACACCCATCTCATTTATGCCCTATGGGAGCTAACAGAATTAGTATAAGAGAAGGAAGGATGTTAGGATCTAGCTGGGGTTAGGGTAACCCAAGATGGTGGATGGATTGTTAGCATTAGCTGACGTTTTCGAAGGATATTGCAAATGTGCTAATAGATCTCCTTGTGAGACACCTAGAGGGTGCACTCTAAAATAGTACAGCTAGATATGAATACTACAAAGATAGGCAGTGGAATCCTTGAAGGGATAAATATTACCTTAGTATAGCTCCTGTCCCTAGTGGAGAAAGAATGTTAGGCAACCCAAAGAGCCAGTAGATGGAGCAAGGGGAGCTAAAAGCAAAAGAATGTCTTGTTCGAGTTTTCAGAATAAAGTGATAGACATAAAGGTTAGCAGGAAATAAGAAGAGAGTTAATAAAGCATTATGAGTAAGATGTGATACATGGATGACAACGGTAGATCAAAAAGATGACAGTATTACAGAGTCTATAGTCAAGTGAAGGAAAAGACGAGAGGTGATAGGCCTTGAGACAACAAAAGAGTATAGGCCATAAAGTCATATCCTCATTTCGAGAAACAAGTTCGTGACTCCAACGCGACTACCAGAAGGAAAAGTTAGACCCCAGAATAATAGAAATCAGTATAGGCTGGTGAACAAGATAAACTAAACATGAATTAGGGACTGAGCAAATTGATAATGGAATTTCAGAGATTGTGTCCCGGCGATAATAGAATAGATGACAGAAGACTACCCTTTAAAGGTCATTCAGGAAGGCACTTCCCTAAAGCAAGCAAGGTGAGTAAAGTTAAGCTTAAGGGACTGTATGTGCCAGTTACACAAAGTGTCACCCTCGCGAGTGAGGAATTTCTTTATCCTTGGTACAGAAGGATCACCGCGAGGCGAGTAAATATCATCGATGATGTGAAAAGATGCCAAAGATGAGAAGGTAAAACATCTATACGTAGATCATCGTAGCACTAAATCTTAGTGCTCCCCTAAAGGGGGAATATGGTGTGATGTGGCATTAAGTCAGAATTAAGTGGTTCTAGTAACTATGGAATGGTAAAGTAAGAATGCGATAAAAATGAGAAAGGAATGAGATTGCACTCATTCAAATCCTATAGATATGCTATGATTCCAGAACATTATGCAAGCACGATGTCAAGGAGAGGAAGTAAGGGTTCCTACTCGAGATGTTATTGATAGATAAAGAACTAGTGCGAGACGTAAGTTAAGACAAAGGAAATAACCCAAGAAAGATTACGCGGAATATTGATATGAGAATGGGCCAACGAGTAGTTAGTAGTTGATTCAGGAAGAGCCTAATTATGGCTAAATAAGAGGACACAGACAAATCAACAGATTGTGCAAGACGAACATAGTGAACCCCAACATAGGGAATTCAGTGTCATAGATATGACATCGTTATCCTTGAGATATATTCAGATAGGCGTTGGGGTAGTTAAAGGTAAATGAAAGAGAATGCCATTGGGAAGACAGTCAAAATATTAGTTCAAAAGCAACCCTACAAGCACAAGGACGTGGAAATAAGTAACTACGGATAATTATAGGCGGGAAAGAACATCAAAAAAATCCGTCAAGTATACGATATGATAAGCTTGTAACTTTACAAGAGACAGAAGGTCTCCCTAAATACTACAACGAAAGACTAGCTGAGGAAATAAGGAAGAAGGCTTCAACCTAGCTACAATGACCAAAAGAGGAAATGGTCTTGTAACAATAGTCTCACAACAACATTGTATGCACTCCATAATGAAGTGGCACCTGGCATGGCTAATGAACGGGAAATGAAACCAAAAGTAATATTCGAGACCATATGAATTGCACAAAATTCCGACATGCATGGGAACTAAGATAAGCTAAGTATGCACGCAACATGGGGGCAGAAAGACTAGGAAAACTAATTGCTTACGTTTAAAGAAAGCTGAGATGGAACGAAAGGAATTATTCGATCAATGATCCAGAGTTAGTTACGTTATGAACGCACTCAATATTTCTAATATTGATCCATGCAGCATGTATGTTGACAATCATACAGTTATGGAAGACTCTGGTATAAGTTAAAAAGAAAAAATTGAGTCTAGGTCATAGACAAGGGATTGAATTGTTAGATGATGGTATCACGGATATTCCATAGCGTCTATGAAAGGCAAAAGTAATAACTCATACCATGAGCCGCAGATCGGAAGATAGTTTAAGCCTACATAAAGGTTAATTAGAGGGAAGAGGAAACTAATGAGTTACACCAACTAAGTAAATTAGGAGTCTGATTATTGAACCTAGAAAATTATAGACCTCGCAATTGAGAACATTGCAGGATCACTCTTAAATATCAGAGGTACAAGAGAGATAGTACAATAGCCATATTCAATAATGGCTCTATGATAAAGCCAGTCAGAAGAGTACCAGCTTCATAAGAAGTCAGCATGAAGCTCTCACCGGATTGTGTATGCACCAGAGGTGCAAGTATTATAATAGAGCTTTAAGCTATGGATGGGAATTACCTGTGTTAAAGCGAGGTCATAAAAGAGATAGAAGACGTGATGCGAGATTTTAAGGTAAGTAAGGTAAAGGTGAACAACGTACGAGATACTCAAATGCAGAAGGTTACGAATAATCCATACTACAGATAGAAGGTTAGAAGTGCTGGGATTCAGTATCCAGGAATGGTATCGGCGTCGTCAGTGGCATATCTTCCAACCTATGGTTTCTAAGTATCGAGATATCTAATTAAGAGAGTAAAAAAGAGTTAGAGACGATGTGATGTCTCGCTTGATGTTCCAGGATGACATAAGGGAACATATGATGCAAGCAAGTTGAAGGAAGGTTGCGAGTAGTATAAATAAATATGTGTAGGTTGCAAGCTAAAGGATGGTAAAGCGACAAGGTTTTAGGAAGACAGAAGTAAGGATAAGAAAGGGCGAGTGAGAAGGTGATGAGAATGGATAAGTCCTAAGGATTAAGCCCATAAAAACAAGAGAGCTGATGATTTCTCTAAGTTATAGAAAGCCCAGTATAGCCTAAATTAACTCAAAGAAGTCTAAGACTAATGGCATTTAGAAGAGATGGAATGCCGCCCTGATAGTGCAATAAGGGTGTAATTGTGATAGATAAAGGATAACGATTGGGCCTACGATTGAGCAATGATTTGAAGAGGATTTCATGAATTGTACGGGATTAAAATACCCACGTAAGTGAATCACATTGGGATGCTATAAAATATGGTTATTAAAGTACAATATCTCCGCTAGTGGATCAGGAAAATCACTTCAAATATTCCTCGATGCAACGTAAGCCTTAGTGGAAAGGTACTAAGTAAGAAGTTTCAAGTTATCACTGGTATATTTTAGATCAATATTGAGGTGAATCAACAATGAATGGACAAAAGTCACAAAGTATGAGATGAGATTAGGCCGTCACTCTTAAGATGAACAGTAATGAGGAAGCATTAAAGGACTTAAATTTATACATATGGGATAAGTAACGAAAGTAACCTGGAGTTCGGTAGTAGACCTCAGTAACGATAAATCGAAGTAAGAGTTATGGTATAGTATGACCTACCTAGATGCAGTAAAGTCATACGAATGGATAACCGGGTCTATGAAATAAGATATAGCAATATTCGTAAGTTCAACTAAGTATCGAGCAAAGAACTTCAGTATACCTATAGATGCCCAGAGGGACATCTTGTCAAGTTCTGTATATGTTCCCAAAGTGAGGCCTAAAGATTGGCTAAAATCTGAAGGGAAGAGTCGCATAGGAGCACATACAAGGAAAAGGTCCTACAAGCTGCATGACAGAAGGTAGCAACAGTTACAAGATTGGAATGATTCCGACCATGAGTCGTGGTGTGAGAAAGAGGCCTAAAGGGGGGGATGCCCTGGCGTTTGGGATTCATTCATAGAACAATTGCCTAGATGGCAAGAGGAGTACTAAAGTATTCGCAAGAGCTATGGGTTATGAGAATGATAAGTGCATCAGTCAACATTCGAGGACTAATGTTCCAAAGGGGGGAATGATGTTATACCCCATATTTTCATACATAAAAGTACGCCATAAGTAAATTGATGAAAGCTCAGAAATGAGATATTACATCCCGCATTTTCGTACGTTAAAGTTTCGTCGTAAGTTAATCGACGTAAGTTCGGAAATGGGATTATTTTGAGATTATAAGCATTAGGCTATTTCAAACAAGTGATGAGTAAATTCGTAAAGGTGAGAGGGTAAGTGAATCGAAGAAAATGAATTTCGTACCATATCCGGTATTTATGGACTAGTACCATACAAGGTATTTATGGACTAGTACCATACAAGGTACCACATGACCATGAAAGTAAGGTACATAAAATATGTTAAAAGCGGGTAGTATTTTAAGTAATTTGAGATAATTCTTAATTATGTGGATAATCGGGTAATTATTGATTTTGGTGGGAGATTAATAATTAATTAAGATGATTGGTGGTTAATTGTTGGGAATGGATAAGCATCACGTGGCAGCCTTGTATTAAGAGATGGTGACTCTTAAAGTCACATAAAAGGTGGCATTTTAAGAGGTATTTGAGTGGCTAAAGTAGGCCTTACCAAGTGGGGCCCACACCACTATAAAAAGGGACTTTTCTAAGATTCATTCATTCATTTTTTAGGAAAGATTCATACGGATCTACTATGGCAACTTCAATAAAATTTCACACGATGTATTATACTATGTAATAGCAGCGAGATTTATAATTCTAAGAGAGCACGGTACAATCTTTCCCAAGAATATCAAATGAATTTTTCCCTAATCCGATCCACCGTTACATGTTGTCGCAATTGACGTTTGTTGGAAGGATTGTCAAGAGATTCGGCTCCGGTATGTTAAGGCTATCCCTTCTTTCTTTTGGCATGGTCCAAATGATACAAATGAAATGAGCAAAATACGCAACTTCCATAAATGACTCTATTCATAGAAATACTAGGGGTGTCTATATTCTAGATTCCCCATGTGAATTATTATTATATCTTCTGTTCATGGGTCTTAGAAAAATACGTATTTAATAAAGTTTATCTGGCAGGCATATTATTTTTATGACATTCCGAGAAATCTTATTAACGTGTTTCTTATGCATTTCATTCATTTATACATATGTATTGACCCATGACCAAATGGAGTTATATATGCGTATATTATATGTATAAGGGATATGGAAAAGGGTTACGGCATTATATACGCACCACCACCTGATCAGCTAGTATACGTTGATGATTTTGCCCACAGTGGCCAAGATGATATGATGGGATGCCCTCAGAGACTTGATGATGTTACTAACGCATATACCTATGCATGGTATGGCATTTATACGCATATGCATGACATTTTAAATATTAATGATTCACAGAGTTATTCAGACTTACATGTCAAGTCTTTTACTCCATGTTTCTTTTATGTCTATTGTTTACTGATTTTCATTCCTTACATACTCGGTACATTATTTGTATTGACGTCCCTTTTGCCTGGGGACGCTGCGTTTTATGCCCGCAGGTCCCGATAGACAGGTCGAGATTCCTCCAAGTAGGCTATCAGCTCAGCGGAAGGTGTTGGTGCGCTCCATTTGCTCCGGAGTTGCTTGTTTGGTCAGTATAATTTAGACGTGTATTGTTTGGTATGGCGAGGCTCTGTCCTGACCTTTATGACAATTATGTATTTTTAGAGGCTTGTAGATAGATGTCATGTACGTAAAGGATTATATGGCCTTGTCGGCCTATGTTCAGTATACGAGTGATATTTTGGTCTTATAGGCCCGTATGTCTTATGTATTAGTTGGTATTTCATGTTGTATTCTACTTATCTCACGGCAGCCTCTCCAGCTCAGTTATCTATGATAGTATGATACAAAAAGATACGTTATGTTGGTACTCGGTTGAGTAAGGTACCAGGTACCCGTCGCGGCCCATCGGTTTGGGTCGTGACAGTTACCTCGAGCTCATTCGGGGTTAGGAGCAATTCCGGGATTATGGACTCAATGTTCTCTAGGACGGATATACTGATCTCGGGTTCTGGCCTAGTGGGACCAGGGTCGATCTCCGATTGCGCATGTTCCGGGTCTGATTTACCATGATGTAGACGAGCCCGGTTTATACCGTATACAGATAGTCCTCTCATTTTTCGGAGAGTAGACGACGAGAAATGACATGAGCTCCCGATTCTCATTTCGATATCGTGCGACAGAAATGACAAAATAAACAAAACATCGCGTCAGTCAAGTCTTAATGGCATTAAATGCCTGTCAGTTGTTAGTCGGCCACTTCCTGGATGCAAACCGTCATTTGAAAACTATAAGTACCCCCTTCTTCCTTCATTCAAACTTTACACCCAAACCTTCTATCCTTGCTCCTTAGAAATATATCTACTTTCTATATTCTAATTTCTTGAGACCCTTTGTGAAAACTTTTGTTTGTTTTCACCCCAAATCATCAAGCGTACTGCTATAACTTCCTCTTTTTCATTTTTCTTCTATTTTAAAAAGGAAATAGTGAAGACCTCAAAAACCATTCCCCAAAAGAAAACTACTTCTACATCATAGCCGGCCATCGAGGAGACCGTTCCTCGTACTACTATTGAGGAACCAGCGGCGGAACCCCTTCTGAGCACATTCATCCCTGGTGGGTGCTCGGTAACCGCCGATTTTAAGGTTGAAAAACCTCCATCCGTACCGGGATGGTGTGAGAAGGTCTCGAGGTACATCTGCTCGATTACTGAAGATATTCTCCCTATGGTCAAAAAGGATTGCAACTGGGTTGGCAAGGACATGGTGGTTCCCGGGCCCGATGAAGATATCACCACCCACATCAAGGGATACTTAAGTGTTTACACTTATCCCTTTACGCTGGGCCCATTGGACCCAGTTATCATCGACTTCTGCAAAAGGTATGATGTGTGCCTGGGTCAGATTCACCCTTCATTCTGGAGTATCATCATTCTTCTCCGGTTCTTTGTGAGCAAGATCAAAGGATGATCGTTCACCATTGACCACCTTATACTCCTATACAGTCCTCGAATCTTTCGGGGGGACTTATTAAACTTGCACGCCGGGCTAGTAAAGCCTTGTTCTCGAGCATCGATGAATATTGGGATCAAGGTTGGCTAGGCCGTTTTGTCCGAGTGAGGACCTCGGACCTGATCCCAGCAGAGTATATGTCATTCCCCGAGAAGTGGAACACAAAACGTAAGTAAAGTTTCATTTTTCCAAAATCTTACTTTACTCTCTTTTCCTTCTTTATTATTGGTGTTTGGTGGTGGTGCAACTGTTGCTCGGGTCCAGAAATGCAGTCCCCTGACTCAAGGAGTGGGTCGATGGCATTGTGTCTCAAAAGCCATATTCCGAGCACGCATGTCGCGAACTCTCGAAGGGCCGATGGGAAGCCCGTTCTCACAGTGAGATTACTTTCTTGAGTGGACAACACTTGGATTTCCTTCGTGCTACTGAGTTCTTACTCGCTTCATTTTTCTTTGCAGGTCTTTCCAAGGATGTCGCAATGAGTCCTCCATCTGGTGACGAGGATTGCCCCGCCGAGTCCCCTGCTCCTAGATAAGGTGAGGAGAAAAAGAGAAAAAGTGCTCTGAGTTCTCCAAACTCGGAGAAGAAAAAATCGAGGAGGAGGCTAGTGCACAAATCCAAAGAAAGCACCAGCGCCTGAGCGCCCCCATCAGACTTACTTCACCGGCTGAGGGACGAGTCCGAAGAGAAAGAAGAGTTTAAACTGGTGGCTCGAGTGAAATTGCATATTGAGGGGCAAGGGGCCTCTGAACCAGAGAGAGGCGAAACTAAATTGCCTCAATTCAGGGGGGGCGATGAAGAGGCAGTGGCCGAGGCCTCGGAACCAGAGAGGGGCGAGGCCTTTTTTCCCCAAGTTAGGGAGGCCGACAAGGAGGCCATGGCCGATGCTTATCGGGAAGAGGGAAACGCCCCAAAGGACGTACTCGAAGTGATAGATCTCTCTGAGTCGCCTTCGTTTACTGATTCCGTGATCAACGAGGCTTATATGCTGAAAGGACGACCCAACAAGGGGCCCCAAGGGGCGGCAGACCCCTTTCATAAGTTTTTTGATGGCTTAGACTCTATCGCCATGGAGGACGTCACCGGGTTGGATGACGTACCAGTGTCTTATTCAATTCCGAAACTAGTCATCCAGTTCCTAGCTCTGAGTGTAAATCCTGACCGGAAGTGGTCGGTCATCATGTCTATTTTGAAGGATGCCCGGGTCCTCTCTGCCCCCGTAGGGGTTGCCAGCTATCTTCGGTGCATGGTGACCGAGGAGGATCAATCCATGATGAACGAGGTGGACGCGCCCTGCCTGTTAAATGAAGCACAATAGGCATTAAACCGGGTATCTTCAGATGCCTCTTGACGACTTCTAATCTGTACTTAGATTAATTTGTAAATAATCGTAACATTTTTCTTTGTGTTTGTATGCCTTGGTGCTTCATCACGAGACATTTCTCCGATATCGAGAAGAGCTAAACCAAACAAGGACGAGATTCGAGGGCTTACTAAGAAGAGAGATGCTTACAAACTTCTCAGCGAGCAGCATGAAGGGGAGGTTAAGAGCCTCCAAGTTGAGCTAGAGGCAACTCGGAAGGAGCACGCCGACTTGGTAGAAAAAGGTAAAAGTTTTTTAGGTTAGTGACAACGATCTAGACTCGGTGAATAACGCTCTGAATCTGCAGGTCCTGCAGAATCTCGATCGGATCGATCATCTTCGGGCAGAGATGGGCGTGCTAAAGGTCAAGGCCAAAGGATGGAAAAACAAAATGGACTGCTTGGCCTCGGAAAAGGAAAACTGCTTGGGCACAATTGGCTTAGGCCGAGGTCCAGCTTCGGGATGCAAAGGAGAAGGCCTTGGTATAGGCCAAAAATATTGAGGAGCTCTAGTCTCAGCTAAGTTCGGCCGCCCTCGATCGAGGAACTTTGGCCAAGGAGCTCGAGATGGCCAAGGTGGTTAAAGCGGACAAGATGGTGGCCCAATATAAGGTCAATGCCGAGACGGCCCATGATCGAGCAAAGGCCATCGTTGAGCATACGAAGCGGCAATCCTGAAGGGAGGCCCTTGAGGAAATTCATGCTCGGGGTTTCAACTTGTCGGCCGAAATTGAAAGTGCCTGAGTGCTCGAAGTAGAGGCCAAGAAGCTGGCTTATCCCAAGGATGATGAATATTCCGAGGGTTCAAGTGAGTCCGGTGGTGGGGGAGACCCCGAAGGTCCTGGTGATGAGGCGGGCTCCGGTGAAGACCAGGCCGTTTAAAATGCCTTGTATATTTTTTCTTTGTTTTTGTATCTTCATATTTGTGTATTTTTCTTTTTTGTTGAGGTCGTTTGGCCTTTGTAAAAAATTGTATCGAGGCCGTTTTGACCTTTGTAAAAATATTTTGATATGTATATAAAGCTTTTTTCCCTTCAGCAATTTCTGAGTTTTTTCCTTTTCTTTGTTATTTATATTTGCAAAGATTAAAATTCCTTAGCACGAAATAGTTAGGTTATGTTCGTAGGTTCGAACAAGCCTTGCCTTTAACATTATTTGGTTTAAGGCATAATGGGGATTCAGTGTGACCTAAATATTTTTCCCTAATGTACTTAGATTATAGTTTGCCGAGGGTAGCCTTTAGAACCGGTTAAGAAATTTTAAGGCCTTGTTATTTTCATTATGGCCTCGGACATCTCCGATCCGTTTTAATATGGCCATAGACTTTTTAGTTTGAGTGTTGCTCAGTGGGCTTGTCACCACGAGTTATCTGGACTTGCCTAAGATAACAGTCCCTGAGTGGGGATGGTCGTAGCCTTAAAAATTTGAGCATTGCCTAATAGGTCTTGTGTCCCCGAGCTCCGATAGCACGGACCATCCGAGTTTGTTTTCGGATGGCAGTCCCCGAGTGAGAGTGATTATTCAAACTCGGATTAAGGTAGCCCTTAGGCCCGATACCTTTAGGGGATCGGATATAGGGAATTCCTTAAGAAATGTATGAAAACTTTTAAGGGACAAGGTATTTATCCGCAAGGAAAAGACTTCTTTTTATTTTGGTGCATAATAGTTATACATATGTACAAGCTTTGTGTCAAGGCTCGAGCAGTCTATGCGGGCACGGTTCATTTGACAATTTAGCCTGTACAATAAATCTTATCGATCGAGCCGAGACCATTCAATCACGAAGTTTCTTTACTTGCTAAAGTCGATACCCGAGGGCAATGCCCCCTAGTATTCGAGGTTGATCATAGAGAGAAGCCTCGGATACTATTGATGTGATCTTTGACATTGAATCATGAATGGCCTTTGATTCTAAGTTAGCACGATCCACTGTTGCCTCATTAAACACCTTGCCGAAAAACCCATTTGGGACAAAACCGGTTTAAGGGAAAAAGAGTGCAACGCGTGCTTTCAGACCTAAATATTTATGTCGCTCCTTGTTGTTTACCTGCAAGCATTAGTTCAAAATGTAAATAAAAGAAATGAATGAGGTCGTACCTTATCAATAATATCGTTTCAAGTGAGTTATATTCCAGTTGTTCGGTAGTTGCTCTCCATTCATTGATCCAAGTTTGTAGGATCCCTTTCCGGTGATCTCGATAATTTGATATGGTCATTCTCAGTTCGGCCCCAGATTTCCTTCGTTTGGGTTTTGAGTGCTTAGTGTAACCTTACTTAATACTAAGTCCCCGACATTGAAATCTCAAAAGTGGGCCTTCAGTTGTAATATCTTTCGATCTGTTATTTTTGGGCGGCCAACCGAATAAGGGTGGCTTCGCGCCTCTCGTATAATAGCTCAGGGCTCGTATTCATGGCCTCGTCGTTCTATTCTTTGGTTGCGTATCGGAACCTGAGACTTTGTTTTCTGACTTCAACCGGTATTAGGGCTTCGGCACCGTAGACCATCGAAAACGGGGTGGCCCCGGTGCTGGATTTTGAGGTCGTACGGTATGACCATAAGACTTTGGGCAGGATTTCCTTCCATTTTCCTTTGACATCGGTTAACCTCTTTTTGAGGTTTTGGACTATAGTTTTGTTGGTCGATTCTAATTGTCCGTTCCCACTAGGGTGGTAGGGTATTGATATGATCCTTTTGCTCTTGTGGTCTTCAAGAAATTTGCTTATTTTGCTACCGGCTTTCCGAGCTGGCATATGATGTGGTCCCAAATGAAATCGATGACTTCCTTCGCCTTGACTTTCTCGTATGCCTGGGTTTCCACCCACATAGAAAAATAGTCAGTCATAAACAATATAAATTGAGCCTTACCGGGTTCTCATGGAAGGTGGCCGACGATGTCCATTCCCCACTTCATGAACGGCCATTGTGACAAAACCGAATACAGCAGCTCTCTGGGTTGATGAATTATCGGAGTGTGTCTTTGGCACCCATCATATTTTTGCATGAACTCCTTTGCGTCCTTTTCCATGTTGATCCAATAGTAACCGGCTCTGATTACCTTTCAAACTAACGATTCGGTGCCTGAATCATTTCCACAGGTGCCCTCGTAAACTTCCCTCAGGACATATTCGGCATCTACAGTCCTAGACATATTGCTAGTGGGCCATCGAATGTTCTTCTGAACAAGGTTCCGTCTTCGGACAAGCTAAATAGGGCTGCCTTCGGATGCAGGGCCCTCGATTTTTTTGGATCCGAGGGCAGTTATCGAGTTTCAGATATTCTACATATTTGTTTCTCCAATCGCAAGTCAGGCTTGTAGAGTTTATCTCAGCATGGCCTTCTTCCACCACCGATCTCATGAGTTGCACGACTGCCCCTGAGTTGAGCTCGTCCTCCTCGATCGACGACCCTAACTTAGCAAGGGCATTGGCCTCGCTGTTTTGATTCTGAGGTACGTGTTGTAAAGTCCACTCCTTGAACCGATGTAATGTTACCTATAACTTATCCAGGTACCTTTGCATTCGTTCTTCTTTGACCTCGAATATTCCATTAACTTGGTTTACCATGAGGAGGGAGTCGCACTTAGCTTCGATCACCTCCACCCCAAGCTTTTGGCTAGTTCTAGACCTGCAACCATGGCCTCGTTGTTAGTCAATTTCACAATCCTAACAGATTGTCTAATTACATTGCATGTTGGTGGTTTCAATAAGATGCCAAGTCCGGACCCTTTTGCATTCCAGGCGTCGTCCGTAAAGAGGGTCCAGATTCTCGAAGACGTCCCAGAGTTTACCAACAACTCTCGTTCGACCTCGAGTATTAGGTCTGATGTAAAGTCGGCCACGAAATCTGCCAAAATTTGAGATTTAATGGCTATCCAGGGTCAATATTCTATATCGTACCCGCTGATTTCCACGTCCCATTTGGCCAATCGTCCCGAGAGTTCGGGTTTATGCATTATATTTCGCAATGGGTAAGTAGTCACAACACATATAGGATGGCACTAAAAATATGGTTTTAGTTTCCTAGAGGCGCTTAGCAAAGTGAGCGGCAATTTTTCTAGGTGAGGGTATCTAGTTTCAGCCTCACCTAGAGTCTTGCTAATATAGTAAATTGGAAATTACGTACCTTGCTCCTCCCGGACCAAGACTCCACTTACCGCTACCTCCGATACTGCCAAGTACAGGTATAGATGTTCGTCTGCCTTCGGTGTGCGAAGCAGTGGTGGGCTCGATAGATAATGCTTGAGTTCCTCCAAGGCTTGCTACATTCCAGGGTCCATGAGAAGTTATTCTTCTTCTTCAGTAGCGAGAAGAATCGGTGGCTCTTATCGTAGGACCTCAAGATGAATCGCCTTAAGGCGGTTATGCACCAGGCTAACCTTTGCACAGCCTTCACGTTGTCCACCACCGTTATATCTTCGATGGCTTTGATTTTGTCGGGGTTTATCTCGATTCTTCGGTTGGATACCATGAATCCGAGGAATTTACCTGATCCGACTCCAAACGCACATTTTTTTCATGTTCAGCTTCAAATTGTACTTCTTCAATATGCTGAAGGTTTCCTGCAAATGTTTTAAATGCTCCTCTACTCGCAGGGACTTAATCAACATATTGTCAATGTAAACTTCCATCGATTTTCCTATTTGTTCCTCGAACATCCAGTTTACTAGGCGTTGATAAGTGGCACCGGTATTTTTTAATCTCAATAGCATCACGTTATAGCAGTAAGTGTCGTACTTAGTGATGAAGGAGGTTTTTTCCTGATCATCCAGGTTCATCCGTATTTGGTTGTACCCGGAATAAGCATCGAAAAAACTGAGGATCTCGTGGCCGGTCGTGGCATCGATCATATGATCGATGTTAGGTAAAGGGAAAGAGTCCTTGGGATATGCCTTATTCAAATCTTTATAGTCTACACACATTCTTAATTTGTTCCCTTTTTTAGGGACTACCACTAAGTTTGCTAACCAATCCGGATATTTAACCTCCCGAATGGACCCTATTTTAAAGAGTTTAGATACCTCGTCCTTGATGAAAGCATGCTTGACCTCGAACTGGGATCTCCTCTTTTACTTGATTGTATGAAATTTTGGGTCCAGGCTTAGTTTGTGAGTGGTTATCTCCGGTGGGATACCTATCATATCAAGATAGGACCAAGCAAAACAATCTATGTTAGCTATAAGAAATTGAATGAGTTTTTTCCTAAGCTCGGAAGTTAACCCCGTGCCTAGGTATACCTTTCGATCAGGTAGATGCTCGATCAATATGGCCTATTCTAGCTCCTCGACCGTTGATTTAGTGGCGTCGAAATCATCGGGGACTATAAAAGATCTAGGAACCCCGTAATCATCATCCTTGTCAGTCCTCTGTTTATCCGGTTAGGTCGTGGCCGGTGTCGGTAAATGCTATTTAGCTTCTTGCTTTGCACCCGAACTTGGTTCCTTTGACGTTGCGAGTGTTGATATCGGAATCACCTCTTCGACTGCAAATATTTCCTTTGTGGCTGGTTGTTCTCCATAGATCATTTTAATCCCTTCTGCCTTTGGGAATTTTAACACCTGGTGAAGAGTCGAGGGCACTGCCCTCATGTTGTGGATACACGGCCTTCTGAACAGGGTGTTGTACCTCATGTCTCCTTCGATCACATAAAACATGTCCTCCTAGATGGTCCCGGCGGCATTCACTGGTAATGTTATCTCCCCCTTAGTGGTTTCACATGCCATGTTGAATCCATTCATAACTCACACTGCAGGCACGATTTGATCTTGTAGACCGAGCTGTTCTACGACTCTCGACCGGATGATGTTGGCCGAGCTACCTGGATCAATTAAT
Organism: Nicotiana tabacum; assembly: GCF_000715075.1. Classification (NCBI taxonomy): domain Eukaryota; kingdom Viridiplantae; phylum Streptophyta; class Magnoliopsida; order Solanales; family Solanaceae; genus Nicotiana; species Nicotiana tabacum. The sequence continues at coordinate 31,317,471 of NC_134098.1, forward strand.
ACACACTTAACTCGAGATTTATTTATGAGTACAAATATTAATAGTGCATCGTTTTGGGGCTGCACAATTCTTTCTGCTTCCTCATCGTTGAAAGACAAAGTTCCTTCTGGTATGTAATCTCGAGTCCGCTTTTCCCTTGTGTTGAATACGTTGGTGCATTTTAACATCGGCCCTTGGGAAACATCGACCCCACCGATGATCATGTTAATGACATGTTGAGGTTCTTCTTGTCCGATCTGTTTATTAGAATCCTTATTTCTGAAATGATTCTTGGCTCAGTCGCTCAGGAATTCTCGAAGGTGCCCGTTTTTGAATAACCGGGCTACCTCCTCCCTCAATTGTCGGCAATCCTCTATTTTGTGGTCGTGAGTGCCATGATATTTGCACATCTGGTTAGGATCCCTTTGGGATGGATTGGTCTGTAGGGGCTGAGGCAATTTGGTGTCCTTGATGCGTCCGATAGCTGATACGATGGCAGCAGCATCGACATTAAAGTTATATTCTGATAAGCTTGGTGCTTCTTTAGGCCCGATAGGCCTATCGAAACCGTTCTTGCTCATGAGTCACTGGGTGCTCTGACCTCGATCATTTCTCCTTTCATTTCGCATAGAATTTTGTCCGAACCCACTACTTCTTCAATTTCCATTGTACGGCTGGTATCAATCCCTGTTTGACCTAGGTTCACGGTCGATGTCTCTCTTGACTCTGTCGATGGTTCTGACAGGATAAATGGACCCGGAAGGAGCCCCAAGTTGATCATCTTCGACTCTGATTTTTGATTGATATCGGTTATGCACATCAGCCTAAGTAACAACCGGATACTCTATCAGATTCTGCTTCAACTATTGTGAAGCCACCAAGCTTCGAACATTGAGTCCTTGGGTGAAAGCTTAAACGGCCCAATCATCAGCGACCGGTGGCAGGTCTATCCGTTCCATTTGAAACCGGGACACGAATTCTCTGTGCATTTCATTGTCCTTCTATTTTACTTTGAAAAGGTCCGACTTCCTGGTCTCGACCTTGATAGCCCCGGCGTGTGCTTTCACGAAAGAGTCTACAAGCATAGCAAATGAGTCGATAGAATTAGGAGGTAAGTTGTGATACCATATCATAGCTCCCTTTGACAGGGTCTCTCCAAATTTGTTCAGCAAGACAGATTCGATCTCATCATCCTCTAGGTCATTCCCTTTGATGGCGCATGTGTAGGAGGTAACATGCTCGTTGGGGTCGGTCGTTCTATTGTACTTAGGAATCTCGAGCATGCGGAACTTCTTAGGGATCGGCTTGGGAGCTGCGCCCCGGCATGTGCTTTCATGAAAGAGTCTACAAGCATAGCAAATGAGTCAATAGAATTAGGAGGTAAGTTGTGATACAATATCACAGCTCCCTTTGACAGGGTCTCTCCAAATTTCTTCAGCAAGAGAGATTCGATCACATCATCCTCCAGGTCATTCCCTTTGATGGCGCATGTGTAGAAGGTAACATGCTCGTTTGGGTCGGCGGTCGTTCCATTGTACTTAGGAATCTCGGGCATGCAGAACTTCTTAGGGATCGGCTTGTGAGCTGCGCTCGGAGGAAAAGGCTTTTGCACGAACTTCTTAGAGTCCAGGCCCTTTAATACCAGTCGCGCTCCTGGGATTTGATCAACCCTGGAATTTTAGGTTTCCACCTTCTTATCGTTTGCCTCGATTTTCTTCTCCCTCGACTCTATCAGTTTCGTTAGTTCTTCGAGCATCTTCATGATTACCGGGTTGGTCCCTGAATCCTTCTCATTCGACCTCTCTGAGACCGGTTCATCTCTGTGAACAACTTCCCGGTATGGTTCGGGCTCAATCCTACTTGGCGGGTGGCTCTGGTTCTGGAGTTGGGCTATCGCCGCCTGCTGAGCCTGTAATATTTCAAGATTACCCGCAAGTTGATTCAACGATATTTGCCTCCGTGTGTGCTTTGTGCAACCGATCGAACATCCCTACGGACGATGTCCTCAGGATCGATGGGCAAATTTGCGTTGATGGCCATATGTGAGCTAACGTCGATCGGGTCTGCGGTCAGGACTCCGCCGAGGTCGACTGGGGGCACCTCGTTTCCGAGTGCTACATTGTCGTTTTCGCCATGGTGGCCGGACTCATTGTCAACATGTAGGGGTGCTGATTGAGAGTTTGACGTTTTTAGTTTTAACCTGAAATCAGAGACACTTCAAAGAACAAGTGTAAAATAGTATGTGTTATGAAAATTTGTGTGAAATAACCACTATTATCCTTAGCCCAACGGTGGGCGCCAAACTGTTTAACCTCAAAATCGGATAATAATTAAATTTGTAAGTGGTTTTAAGGATACGTGGATTAACTAGACACAAAGCGACAAATTAGAATGCAATTGAAATGAACAGTGATAAAGTAAATTCAAACCACATGAATTGAACAGTTACAGCCTTGGGATGTTGACCACCCTTGAATTGGATGAACCTCGATTGATATCAAGACACAGATGAAATAAGAGCTTAAAGAGAAAAATAATGTATTGCTTTGGAATGCGTGTTACAATATCTTTTACAAGTAATTAGACCCCTTTTATATAGTAGAGGAATCCTACTTTAGGAGCAATTCCATAAAAGGTAAAAATCTCCTCATTTGCTGATTTGCCGGTTCCTTATTGATACGTGCCGAGATCCCCGCCGCAATATCCGATCGGTCACGGATATTTCGGCCTTCTGTTATTTCGGTCTTCTGTGGGTTACACTAACAATGTTACCTCGAGCTCGTTCGGGGTCAGGGGCAATTCCAGGATTACGGACTCAATGTTCTCGAAGACGGATATACTGATCTTGGGTTCTGGCCCGATGGGACCGGGGTCGATCTCCGGTTCCGCATGTTCCAGGCCCGATTTACCATGTCCGGTTTATACCGTATACAATTAGATAACTAGTTCATCAAGTTGGAGTTGACGAGTTATACAGCTTCTAAAATAATTGAACTACAGTACCATCCCCAACTTTCATGTCTTTCTCACAAGGATCCTTGTAAACTTCTGATATCCTAACAAACTTGTAATCATTTGCGATCGAGTCAAAGCCAAATCCAACACCACTAATGGAACGTCTGAAACCCTGTGGAATACCAAAAGGGCAAGGTGGGATCAGTCTGTAATTTCTAGTTGTTGGATTAAATAAGATAATGGTCAAGGAGTCTGTCAAGGCAATCAAACCATTGCAAGGGCCAATGAGTTGATGAAAAACACTGGCATTAGTGGTGGTCAGATACGGAATCTCTACATCTGGAGAAATAGGCTTAAGACTAAAAGCATCTTCACTGAAAAGAAAAGACATGACATTTTTATGAAGATTGGGTTCTTCTTGTTTGAAGGAACGCTTGAAGAGAATCAATTCATCCTTGGCGCTTGATGTACGATTGAGATGAAGATTAATGAAGGTGGATGACTTTATGATATTGCAAAAAGTTATACAGGAGCATTTGAATCGCAATAAAGATTTCACTGGAAGCATTAGAATTATATATATCACCAGATCTTCGGGCAATTCCTTCATGATTCCATCCACCATCTTTGGTTCTCTGCACTGTGAAGTGCCTTGCCTTTTCAAAGCTATTTCTATGCGATAAAAGCTTTAGCATCTCATTGCATGAGATTTCTGTCACCTTTTCTTTGGATCCAAAAACTTATTCCTTTGCACGTTGAGTTTCCTAACTAATTACACGCTAAATTTGCACTTTTGTCGTTTTGAGAGTTTTGTGGTGTATCATTTTTCTTTCCCATAGAGTTCTACGGACTCACGCCAGATCCCCTTGAATAATAAATCAAAAGAGTAGCACCTTTAATCCTTTATTGATTAAAGATAATTTTAAAAAAAAACCTTTTAGGGTTTCATCATCACGAACTCAAACCTAAAAAATCTATAAAATCCATGTTTTCATGTTATTTTTGTACAAATTGGATTGGGTAATATATCAACCACATTTTTTTAAGTAAAACTAATCAATCAGTTATTATTATAGGAAAGCTACTTACCAATAAAAAAAATTATTATAGGAAAGCTTTTTTCAAATTTTGAAGAAATACATTTGGTTTGTTTAGACTAATGGGGAAAGGACAAAAAAGCTCCAGTAGAGCAAAATAGTGACACGTGATGCCCCCTATTCACTTATATATACCCGCATTGCCCCAAAAACGAAAAAGCAAGGAAGAAAAAACTGATATGTGGGAAAAGGCCTGTGGCACGTGGCTATAGCTTTCGACCCGACCTCCGTTGATGATGTATCATTTTTAGCTTTGCTCATCCTCCTTATCTCCACCTCATCAGATGATTTCAAAATGTATTTCTTATATTAAAAGCTAATTTTAGCTCAAAAAAGTTGGAACTTTTAGGAAAATAGTGAATGGGGAAGATGGGTTCTACTACTTGATTGGGTCTGTTTCGGTGAAGATGGAATAATGTGGTTTATGGGTGGCAGAGATATGGTGGTGGTAGATCTCGGAAAAATTTCCAACTAGTGCCAAGCATATAAGAGTTTACGGACTTGCACATATATTTTGTATTAAGAACAATTGTATGCTGGTCGTTATGGTTAAAAGGTTAATCCAAATTAAAAATGATCTTCTAAGGTTTTTTAAATTGTCTATAAGACACTTCTTAAAGTATGGGGTCTTATGTGTAGATATCCGGATATAATTTCTAATTTAATGATGGGCAAAATTTAGAATTATATAAACATGTGCAACTATAAATGGGTTATGGTCCCCAAATCAGACTTAGGGGTTTTTTTTTCCCCATATTCCGTCGTTGGAAAAGTGTGAGCCGCCATCTGTGCAATTCCTACGTCTTGGTTTGGAAGACGACTAACCGTAAAAATGATAAGTTTCACCAATTTCCATGGATTCAGATACGCTTCCTCGTGTAATTCTATTTTCTTGTTGATCTGACATGATAGTTTTTAGATTAAAAATGATAGTCTTCATATTCAAAGTAATTTGGTTCCAACAATTGGTATGGTTCCAACAATTGGTATCAAAGCATGTATCATGTTAAATTATTGAGATTATTTCTGTTTAGGCGTAATTAAAAGATAAGTTTCAACAGTGATCCCGTTGCAAAGCGGCAGAAATTTTTGCTAGCCGCAATAGTGGCGTGAATATAGTTTTACAGTGGAGGTTTAACCTCCTTTATTCATGTTCCTTGATTTTGTTTTCAAATAAAGTATAAAAAATATCAGTACTAATTTTTCGGACACTGCTTGTGCAGTATACAGAAAGATGTTATTGGGTATTTCAAGTTTACGTGCTTTCCTCTGCGGCTGCCAAATTTAGTTTATCCGAGAAATTTTTTGGTTCATTAGATTTTTCCACAAAAAAAAAAAAAAAGTTAAGAAAGGTTTTCAGTTTGCCACTTTTGCGGCACTAAAGTTTATGATTTGATTAGGCCAGAAAGGAGCACCAATGTGCATTTTTGTTTAATTTATTTTTATTGTGCATTGAGATTTTCTTTTAACAATTTTAACTAAAGAAAAGGACAAAGGAATTCAAGGTAATATAAGAATCGCCTGACAGTGGAGTGTCATTAAGATAAAATGTACATTAAATGCTCTTTTAAAGACAATTTTGGACTTTTCTGTTTACCCTGAAAACGGATAGCAATTGAATTTATACATAGTTCTAAGAATACATGGTATAACTTGGTACAAATTAAAAATGATAAATAAATGAATATCAAAATTAGCTATAAAAGAAATGAATACAAACCAAATGGACTAGTTAGCCGAAACCTTCAAGTTTTTTCACTTTCAAATTGAATGAAGAGTAACTAATAGAGGAACAATATGGCTCAAAATCCCCAAACGGAAGAAAGATGGTTGTTGCTTTATATTCTATGAATCTTCACCAATCTGCCCCTCTGCAAATGATAACAACCCTTAATATAGTGAGGAAATCCTATTTTGGGGATCCAAAGATAGACTAATTAATTAGTCTTTCCATGATTTGCGCCGTGATTTCCGTCGAGATTCCCACTTAATTGCTGATATTCCGGTTCTCTGTCTTTGGCTCGATAAGCTTTGCTCGATCGAGGACGATCTTTGGCCTCGGTCGATCTCTACATTTAGCTCGATTTCAATCTTGACCGGTCTTCATTTAGCTCGATCCCGATCTTGACTGGTCTCGAACTTAGCTGGTATCGATCTCGATCGATCCCTGAATCACGAGTTAGGCAATATCTATACATATAATGATCCAATCTATTTTGAGATCGAACCTTGGTCTGCCGCCCCGGTCTCAATTAACCGTACAAAATCGGGCAAGTCCGATTTCGACCGTATACAGATAATCCCCTCGTTTTTTGGAGAATAATGACAAGAAACGATTTGAGCCTTCGATCATGACGTAATGGTCGTGACATAAGCAGCAGAAGTGACCGAAACGTCATGTCGGTACAGTTTTCTAGGTATTTAATGCGCGTCAGTCGACGGTCGGCCATTATAAGTTTTGAGCCGTCATTGTGAAACCGATAAATAGCCCATTTCTTCATTATTCCATACTTTTACTTTCAAATCTTTTTCATTCCAATCTCCATAGTCCTTTGCCTTCTTTAAAGCTTCCTATCTTCAGATCTTTGAGTTTCTTTGCTTGTTCTTCCTAAAACTTAAAAACATTTCAGTCTCCATTCTTCTTTGCCCACAAAAACTAAATGGCAAAAACATCTAAAACTGTTCCGCAGAAAGAGGCTACTTTCTCGTCTCGGCCGGCCGGCGAAAAACCAGTGGTGGAGCCACGCCCTGAAGATCTTACTCCCGGAGGGTGTGTCATTGATTCCGACTTTAAAACCCTCACCGATTCCTGGTCGATGCGAGCCGGTATCGAGATATATATATGCTCGATACCCAAAAGCCTCCTTGATCAGGTGAAAAAAGATTGTAACTGGGCAAACAAAGAGGTTGTGATACCGGCACCAGAAGAAGCGATCACCACCCACGTTAAAGGGTTCCTGAGTGTTTACACTTATCCTTTCATGTTGGGTCCTCTTGATCCGATCATTATAGACTTCTGCAAGAAATATCAGGTGACCCTCGGTCAAATTCACCCCTCTTTTTGGAGGATCGTGATACTGCTCCATTTTTTCGTGAGCAAAATCGATGGGCTTCCCTTCACCCTCAACCACCTCATGAGATTATATAGCCCTCGACTCTATCGAGGTGGGCTGATAAAGCTTCAATGCCGGGCCACCAAGGCGCTCATCTCGAGTATAGATGAAGACAGAGATCGGGGCTGGATGGGCCGGTTCATTCGGGTGAAGACCACGGACCTAATCTTGGCTGAGAGCATTCCATTTCCCGAGAAATGGAATATGAAACGTAAGTATGATTCTGTTTTTAATTTCTGTTCGTTGTTTTTACTTCTTCATCCTTTCTTATCAGTGTTTTTCTCGACATAGCCATTTCTTGGATGCCGGGGGAGGTTCCCCACCTCGAGAATTGGGTTAGCAGCCTGGTTTCAATGTCAACATATGCCAATCGCGCATGGCGTGATTTGTCAAAGGGTCGGTGGGAGGCTCGTACTCATGGTAAGCCTTCTTCCTGACTTACCGATTTGTCTATCGTTCAAACATTTTTGCAAACACAAGTTTACTTACTTTCTTCTTTCGTAGGTCTCGGAAAGGATGTGGCTATGAGACCCCCGCCCGGTGATGAAGAAGTTTCACCGCCTATCTCGAAACCGACGAAGGAGAATAAGAGGAAAAGGGCCTCGAACTCCGAGGGTTAAAAACCTAAGAAGAGAACAGCCGGTAAACCCAAGGGGAACATAATCCTACTGACTATGGAGTCAGTTCAAAGGCTAAGGGATTGGTGGCCCGTGCACGAGCTAGCACCGAGTTTCGGAGAACTTCGGAACCGGTGGGAGTTAATACTGCTCCATCTGGGCTCAATGAAGCCGAGGAGGAGACTTCGGCCCAAGTCCCCGAGCCAAGAGGAAACGAAGATGCTTTACCTCAGGGCAAAGAGACCGTTGAGGAGGCGGTGGATGCCGGTGCAGAAACCGGGCTCGAGGCTCCCCAAGACGGAGGCGGTGCCCCAAAAGACCCACTTGGGGCAATAGATATTGGGGATTCCCCCTTGTTTCCTTTATTTTTTGAGTCGATGACATGCGATGCTCAGGCCGTGGAGGCCTGTCACGGGGAAGGAGCCCATGGAGAGGAAGATCCTTTCCGTGGCTATTTTGTTGGGGTTGATGGTGTCACCGATATGAGTGACTTGAAGGTTTAGAAGAAGAGCTCGGGCGAGGTGGGAGCGCCTTGTCTTTTCAACGAAGCCCAACAGGCCCTAAACCGGATAAGTATATATTTTCTTTGCCGATGTCAATTTTCATACTTGTGCTTTTCTCCTCTTGTATAATTCCTTCCTTCTATTTTTGTAGGCTTCTGCGCTTTATCACGAAGCTTTCTTCTTATCCAGGGGGGAGCTGAACCGGTATGAAGCCGAAAACCGAGGGATTACTGAGGAGAGAGATGATTTCAAGCTTCTCAGTGAGTAGAGGGAAGTCGAAGCAAAAGGACTTCGAGCTAAGCTAGAAGCAGCTGAGAAAGAAAAAGCTGATCTGGCCAAGTAGGTAAAAAGAATCTTTGAAGTTAATATCACTGAATCGGGCGTGGTGGCTAATAGTTCGATCCTAAAGATACAGCAAAAGCTCGATGTGATCGGGCAGCTTCGTGAGGAAGTGGACGTAGTGAAAGAGGAGGCCGAGGCATGGAAGAAGAACATGGACCGCCTTGCCTCAGAAAAGGAGGTTGCCCGAGCTCAACTGGCCTCGGCAGAGAGCCAACTTCGAAGCTTGAAAGAGAAGGCCTTGGTGCAAGCCAAGAAAATTGAGGAGTTCCAGTCTCGGTTGGGTTTAGATACTTCCGATCGATAGAAGCTGGCCACAGAACTTGCAGCGGCCAAAGCGGAGGTTGAAACAGCCAAGGCTAATGCTAATGCAATGGTGGCTATCTACCGGTCTGATGCTGAAGCTTCTTAGGTTTGAGCAAAGGAGGTTGCCGAAGCTGCTCAGGCTCGAGCAAACTGGGTTGCCGAGCATGCTAAATGCCAGTCTCGAAGGGAGACTTTCGAAGAGATCCATGCTCGTGGCTTCGATCTTACAGTCGAGATCGAGAATGCTAAAGAGCTCGAAGATGAAGCCAAAGTGTTGGCCTTTCCTGATGATGATGATGATTCTAGGAGTATGAGCAGATCTGAAAGCGGAGAAGGCCTCGAGAGCGAAGATGCTGCTCCCGGAAAAGATTAAGTCCTTTAGGATTAGTATTTTTTGTGTTTCTTTTAAGACCGTCTCGGTTTTTTGTATAGCAATTTGATCGAGCCATGCTGCCCTTGTAAATGTTTTTTGATATATATATATATATATATATATATATATATATATATATATAAACTTTCTTTCTGTCTTATAAAATTATGAAGTTGTATTCTAAGATCTGAGGTTTAGACAATTTTATTGAAACCGAACTAGTATAGCCTTTACAATCGAGTGAGTGTTTGCTCGAACTCGAAGTAAGGTAACCCTTAGGTTTTTTATTTGAGCGAGGATGGTCTCTCGAACTCAAAGCAAATACAGCCCATAGGCTTTTAGGCCGATATAGCCTTTGTAAGAAAGATTGTTTATGGCTTTCTCTCTTTTTCGGCTTAAAATATTTTTCTATCATTTGTATTTGCGAAATCATGAAATAAGGAATTGTTCGAGAGTTTGAATGATTTTGTACTCAATTGATTTTTTGAGGCTTTATATTATCAAAGGCTTTTATGATTTTGCCCAGGGTGGCCTTTTTAACCGGTATATGAAAGAAATCGGAGGCTTGTTTTGTCACAGAATTTGGACGTCTCTGAGCCGTGTTAATTCGATCGTAGCCTCTTTAATTCGGGATTTGCCCCTTGGGGTTATTTTCCCGTTTTACTTCGAGCTTGCTCGAAGTGTCAGTCCCCGAGTGGGGTGGCCGTGGCCTATAAAAATCGAGGGTTGCCTAAAAGGTCTTATGATCTCAGAATTTTAATAATTTGATCTCATTTATTTTTCCGACGGCAGCCCTTGAGAGTGAGGCTAATTATCCGAAATCTGACCCTTAAGTCTGTTTACATAATAAATCGAGAGTATAAAATTATAAAGTACGTAATTTTCTAAGTCATGAGATATCGCCAAGTAAAAGTACTTCTCTTTATAATTGATTATACATGCGTACATGTTCTATGTCAGGGCTCAAGCAAACTACACGGGAATGGTTCGTTTGACCATTTGGCCCTTACAAATATTTCATATCGAGACCCTATTGTCAGGAAGTAACATCCTTGCATCAAACTTGACATTCCATGGAAATGATCCCTAGTATTCGAGGTTGATTGTAAAGAATCCTCGAATACTATTGAATTGTTCTAAGTTAGCATGATCAACGGTTGCATCATTAAAAACCTCGCCGAAAAATCCATTTGGGACAAAATCGGTCCAAGGGAAAAAGAGTGCAACGCGTGCTTTCAGACCTAAAGGTTTTGTATTGAAAAATTCATCATTGTTTCTGGTCGAACACCTACAAGGGTTAGTTTAAAATATAGATGAAAATGGAAGGGGACGTACCTTAGCAGTAGTATCGATGTAGGTGCGATACGTTCCAATTTCTCGACAGTTGTTCGTTGTTCATCGTGCCGAGCTTGTAGGATCCTTTTCCGATGATTTCGAGAACTTGGTACGGTCCTTCCTAGTTCGTACCTAATTTCCCTTCATTCATATTTCTAGTGTTGAGGGTGACTTTTCTTAGCACCAAGTCCCTGATGTTAAAATGTCGAAGATTGGCTCTTCGATTATAGTACCTTTCGATCCGCTATTTTTGGGCGGCCAATCGGACGAGAGCGGCTTCGCATCTTTCATCTAACAATTCTAGGCTCGTATTCATGGTCTTGTTATTCGACTCCTCTGTTGCATATCGAAACCTGATGCTAGGTTCTCCGACCTCGACCGGGATCAGAGCTTCGGCACCTTAAACTAACGAGAATGGTGTTACTCCGGTACTGGATTTAGATGTCATGTAGTATGCCCAAAGAACTTCGGGTAGTATTTCTCTCCATTTCCCTTTGGTGTCAGTTAATCTCTTCTTAAGATTTTGGATTATGGTTTTATTGGTCGATTCGGCTTGTCCATTCTCGTTGGGATGATAAGTTGTTGATGGGATTCTTTTGATCTTGTGATCCTCGAGAAATTTAGTTACTTTGCTGCCGACGAATTGTTTTCCATTATCACATACAATCTCGGAGGGCATCCCGAATCGACATATTATGTGGTCCCAAATGACGTCTATGACTTTCTTTTCTCTGACTTTCTCAAAAGCCTGTGCTTCAACCCATTTAGAAAAATAATCAGTCATAAACAAAATAAACTGAACCTTACCTGGCGCTGACGGGAGAGGGCTAACAATGTCCATTCCCCATTTCATGAAGGGCCATGGGGACAGGACCGAGTGGAGTAGTTCCCCGGGTTGATGAATCATGGGCGCATGCCTTTGGCATTTGTTGCATTTTAGAACGAATTCCCTTGCATACTTCCCCATATCAGTCCAATAGTACCCTGCTCTGATTACTTTGTGGGCCAGCGATTCGGCACCGGAATGATATCCACAAGTGCCCTCATGAACTTCCAGTAGGATGTAATCGGTATCCCTTGGTCCCAAATATATTGCCAATGGTCCATCGAATGTCCTTCTAAATAGCGTTCCGTCTTCGGACAAAGTGAACTGTGTTGCCTTTGTGCGCAGAGCTCTTGATTCCTTTGGATCTGATGGAAGCTTCCCGTTCTTTGAGTACTCTATGTATTTATTTCGCCAATCCCAGGTTAAACTTGTGGAGTTTATCTCGGTGTGACCTTCATCGATTACCAATTTCATGAGTTGTACGATAGTCCCCGAGTTGAGTTCGTTGTCTTCGACCGATGAACCTAAGTCTGCAAGAGCGTCGGCCTCACTGGTCTATTCTCGAGGTACATGTTGTAAGGTCCATTCCTTAAATCGATGTAGAGTCACCTATAGTTTATCCAAGTACCTCTGCATTCGGTCTTCTCGGACTTCAAAAATCACACTTAGCTTCTATGACCTCCGCTCCCAAGCTTCTAGCTAGTTCGAGACCTGCAATCATGGCCTCATACTCGGCCTCAATGTTAGTCAATTTTTTAGTTCTGATAGACTGTCTATCTACATTACCTGTGGGTGATTTTAGTACGATGCCTAGTCCGGACCCCTTCGCGTTCGAAGCACCATCCATAAAGAGGGTCCAGACTCTCGAAGATGTACCCGATTTTATCGGTAGTTCTTTCTCAACCTCGGGTATGAGGGTCGACGTAAAGTCTGCCTCGAAGTCCACCAAGATTTGAGACCTGATGGCGGTTCGGGGTCGATAATCAATATCGTACCCACTGATTTCTACGGCCCATTTGGCCAATCAACCCGAAAGCTCGGGTCTATGCAAAATATTTCGAAGAGATAAGTTGTTACAACATATATTGGTTGACATGGGAAATATGGTTTTAGTTTCCTAGAGTCGCTTATTAAAGCAAGTGCTAATTTTTCTAGGTGAGGATATCTAGTCTCGGCCTCACCTAAGGTCCAGCAGACATAATAAATGGGAAATTGCGTACCTCGTTCTTCATGGACTAGGACTCCACTTACCGCTATCTCCGAGACTGCCAAGTACAGGTAAAGTTGTTCGTCCACTTTTGTGGTGTGAAGTAGCGACAGGCTCGATAAATACCGCTTTAGTTCCTACAAGGCCTGCTGGCATTCCGGAGTCCATGCAAAATTGCTCTTCTTCTTAAGCAGTGAGAAGAATCGGTGGCTCCTATCTGAGGATCTCGAAATGAACCGTCCTAGGGCGGCTATCCATCCGGTCGGCCTCTGCACGGCCTTTACATTGTCCACTACCTTGATATTCTCGATAGCTTTGATTTTATCGGGGTTGATCTCGATTCCCCGATTGGACACCATGAAACCAAGAAACTTCCCCAAGGCAACCCCGAATGCACACTTTTCGGGGTTGAGCTTCATATTGTACTTCCTCGGTGTATCGAAAATCTTCTGCAAATGTTTTAAATGGTCCTCTGCTCGCATGGACTTGACTAACATGTCATCAATATAAACTTCCATTGATTTCCTATTTGTTCTTTGAACATTCGGTTTACTAGGCGTTGATAAGTTGCACCAGAATTTGTTAGACCGAAAGGCATTACATTATAACAGTAGGTATCATATTTATTAATAAACGAGGTTTTTTCCTAATCCTCTAGGTTCATCTGTATCTGGTTGTACCCGGAGTAGGCATCGAGAAAGCTGAGAGTCTCGTGGCCGGCCGTGGCGTCGATCATACGATCGATATTAGGCAAAGGGAAAGAATCCTTGGGGCATTCTTTATTCAGGTCTTTATAATCTACGCACATTCTAAGTTTGTTTCTATCACGCCCCAAAAACGAGGAGCGCGACCGGCGCTCAACCGAGTGAACCCGGCCGAGCAAGCCTATTAGATTTCCTTCTACCCAAACTCATTCATGAATAAAGAGAATATATGTTTTCGTTAATCAAACAATAAAGGGATCATGTCTACAATACCAATTTCTTACCATTAGTTACTTTATTTTAAAGTCTCAATTTCACACACACTTTTCATAATCTGAAGTGGAAGTAGTAATTCAAACACAAGATAACGAGTTTAACTTCCCCAGCACCAATATACAACCCACACTATGTCTATGGAGTCTCAATAGATAAAGAAGAATACTATGATAATGTCGGCAACAAGGCCCCGGCTATACCTCAAACAGAATACACAAAGTACGAAAGATACATTACTTCGGGATGAAGTGGGGCTCACCAAGTCAGTTGGGAAGAAGGTGTACTGCTATCACTGATCAATATCTTCTGCTGTGGAACCACCTGCATCTATTTAAAGATATAGCACCGATATACCATTATTCACAATACCAATACCACCGTACTTTTAGCACAGAGTCCGATCACGACCCGATCGGCTAGGCTATCTCTTTAGAGACATCAACCACAATCACTCTCAATATCAATACCCCTGTACCATTAACACGGAGTTCGATCACGACCCGATCGGCCAGGCTATCTCATTAGAGACATCAACCACAATCACAAATTCAATTATAATTTCCAGCACAATCACCACTATGTGTGTGGCATGGTGTTCAATCACGACCCGATCGGCTAGGCTGTCTTATTCGAGACATCAACCTTTTTTATATCAATCATCGCATTTTATACTTCTTTCACATCTTTTCATTTCATTGTCACTAGTGGCCATAATTATAAAATTATTCTTGGCACGTTGGTTGTATTTAGCATTTAATGCTCATCTTTTCAATTTCAAACATTATCATCATCATCATCATCGTCAACATCAAATACAATACAATTCAAGGTTTGTAGTACACATGTGAGCAATTAAGAGTCTTAGACACATAGAGATACTTCACAAAATTTGGCATAATAGCCTTCGTTTAAACTTGACTTGTAGTTGAAACTTTATTAAAGCGCAACCCATATTTTGAACACACTCTCAATTGATAACATAACGTGAATAAATCATTTGGGATACTTGTTGAACATATATCTTTTGACACAAACTTACTCGGAATAACCAATTTATAATGATCCACTCGGGTCTTACATAATTTACATGAATACCGTGGGATTCAATTCTAAGAGAACAGTTTAGCCAACATACCTCAATGGAGCTTCCTTAAACTCTAAAATATTCCGGAATTCTTAGCAACTTCAATCTATTTTAGAAATATAACAAATTGAACCAAAATTAGGAAGATGATCATGGTTCTAGCTCATTTGAGCATTTTATCAAACACTAGGTGTGCATAAGGTTTCAAGGTCCTTTTATGAAAGATTTCATCATCCCACAACCCATTCTTTACCATTCTTAGCTCAGCAATCTTCTTACACCCTTTGATAACATATGCATGCAAGATGGACAACTCCCATGCCCAAATATTATCTTACTAATTATCCAATTCTTGACAAAATTTGAAATTGAGGGTTAGGGTGTAGAATCTTACCTTTAGGATGAAGACATTGTGGGTTATCCTTGTTAATCTTCAAAGATTTGAGCAAAGATTGATGAAAATTAGCCTAGGGTTTCCTCTCTCTCTAAAACACTCTCCCTTCTCTTTAAAATCTTAGAAGTTTTGCTCAAAAATGATCTTTTTCGTGTATTTAACGAAGTAGGGTCGGGTTATAAAAACTCAAAAATGTTTTCCCGGAACAAAATCTGCGGTCGCATAATCGATATGCGGTCCGCATAATTTGTGTCCAAAACTGGCAAATATATGCCTGGGTCTGCTGTCACTATGCCGCCCGCAGACCTGTTTTGTGGTCGCATAATGAACTGCGGAGCAGTTCTGCGGTCGCATAGTCGACCGCAGAATTGCATCCAAAAATTGGCCCATACTTGCCTCACTCTGCGGCCATTATGCGGTCCGCAGAGCGATTCTGCGATCGCATAATAGACTGCAGAAACGCATTTCTCTGCCAATTTTGTTTTCTTTACTTTCCAGTGCATTGTTCAACCCAAAAAGTCTGAGCCGCAAAACATTATTATTATTATTATTGCAAACTTTTTACGGGGCCTTATATTCTCCCCCACTTAGGATCATTCGTCCTCAAATGAGGGTAAAAATCTGTTATTAGCATCGTATGTGGCCCAATTGTTAATTCACACACACAGCAGTTTCAAAAATTGGCTAATTCCCTAAATTTCCAAAGTATTCGCCAGAGTCTCCCCTATAACTGGGCTTGTCCACCTATCAGAGAATCCCAAAAACCAATCCTAATCAACATATACATAACTAATGATGCAATATAACACAATAACAACACCAACCATGGCCTCACAAGCAATATTGTTTATCCAAAAAATGGATGGAGTTGAATTTGTACGTAGTTCTAAGGATATGTGATATAGATTAATACAAATCGTAAGGATAAATAGAAAGATCAAATATGGATTGCAAAGAATGCAAAATAAACAAGGTTGTAAAGAAGATGATTTTTATAACTAAGCAAGATGAATCAATTTATGAAGCTTAAAAGAGTAACTCTTGAATATAGGAGAATATGGTGCTTGAATTACAATGTAAGCCAAAGAACTGCCCTCTACAGAAATGTAGCCATCCTCTTTGTAGTGGAGGATCCTACTTTAGATATAATTAAAAATACATAGTGGAGAACCCATGATAAATCAGCTTTTCCCTAATTTCTGCCGAGATTCTCTCCCTTAGTGTGTTTGCAACGGCTCTTGTATGTGAGCTCGAGCTCGATCGGCCTCGGTGCTGGTCGGTATTGCTTCTAGAACTCGATATGGACTCGGGATCAGGTGATGATTCGAACTCGATCCCGGTTGGCCTCTGCCCCTTAAGCTTAAAATCTTCTCATCATAGTTCGATTCGAACCCGAGCTCGATAATGACTTCGAACACGGTGTTTTGGTCTATACCCGAAATCTGAAGCTTGTTTGTACCTCCTTCGGAACCCATCTCGATATTACGAAGTCTTTCTTTGATCCATTATGTTTCAACCCCGATCAATCGTACGAAGGCCGAAATCTATTTCGACCGTATAAAGATAGTCCCCTCGTTTCTCGGGAAGGATGTGGTGTGAAACGATATGATTTCTCAATGGCTCGATTGGATTATAAGCTGACGTTCACATTGGGCTCGATCATGATGCACGTGATAGTTGTCCCGTTGATTTAGTTTTTCAAGGCATTTAATGCATGTCAGACGGTGGTCGGCCACCGCTGATATTGAACCGTCATTGTTTCAACCTATAAATAGCCTTTCCGTCCACCATTCATCACTTTTACTTCTTCAATCTTCAGAAAGTTTTTCAAGTTCTTTTTTGTCTCTTCTGAGTTTATTCACTGATCTTTGACTCTTTTCTGCAAAATTCTTCTTCTAAACCACCAAATCTTTGTCACCTTCTTTAAATCCAAAAATGGTGAAGACATCAAAAATCGTCCCCCAAAAAGAAAAAGATTCTTCTCCCCAATCTGCCGCTGACAAAACACCGGTTTATCCACGGCCTGAGGAGTGCATTCTGGCGGCGTGTGTTCTTACCTCCGATTTCAAACTCGATAAAGGTTCGCTGGTTCTTGGCCGATGTGAGCCCGTATCGAGATATATTTGTTCGAAAACCCGGGGGTATATCGAGCGGATAAAAAAGATTGTAACTCGGGGAACAAAGAAGTGGTAGTGCCATCTCCTGAAGAGGATATTACTACTCACATGAGAGGATTTTTAAGTGTGTACACTTACCCTTTCACGTTAGGTCCCCTCGACCCTGTTATCATAGATTTTTTTCATAAATACCTAATAACCCCAGGCCAGATCCATCCTTATTTTTGGCGGATCATTATTTTGATCCGATATTTTTGAACAAAATCGAGGGGATGCCTTTCACCCTCGATCATCTCGTTTGATTGTACCGTCCTCGCCTTTTTCGAGGAGGGTTAATAAAACTTCAACGTCGAGCTACCAAGGCTCTGTTCTCGAGCATAGACGAGGATAGGGATCGAGGCTGGATGGGCAGGTTCATTCGAGTAAGAACTTCGGACCAGATTCCGATCGAAAAGATGCCTTTTCCCGAGGAGTGGAACATGAAGCGTAAGTGTAATTCTGCTGTTATCTCCTACTATTTTGTCCTTTCTTTTCCTTTCTCACCAATATTCCCCCTTTTGTGATGCAGCGGTTCCTTGGATGCTCGGCGCAGTGCCCGATCTCAAGAACTGGGTACGGGATCTGGTTTCGACCTCCTCATACGTCGAGCGCTCATGGCGTGACTTGTCAAAGGGCCGATGGGAGGCCAAAAATCATGGTAAGCCCCTTTCTCGTATTTTTTGGTAGTTCGAACAAGATGCTTTTCACACACTTTAATAAAATTTCCCGCATGTAGGTGTGGGCAAAGATGTAGTTTTGAGGCCCTCGTCCATCGAGGAAGAGGCTTCGGCCTCTGTCCCAAAGCCGGTGAAAGATAATAAGAGGAAAAAAGCCCCCGTTCTTGAAGATCAAAAATCGAAGAAGAGGACGGCTCGTAAGCCGAACAAGAATAGCATTCCTTTGACCGTAGAATCAGTTCTGCATTTGAGGGATGAAGAAGAAGAAGAAAATGATGGGTCCACGTTAGCGGCCCGAACGAAGAAGACCACCGATGTTCCACAGGCAGCTGGATCGATGGTGGTTCATAAGGCTCCACCTCGAACTGAGGATATATCAGAGAAAGATTCGGGCAGAGTCCCCGAGTTGTTGGAGATCGAATATTCCTCCCATTGACGCCAACGAATTGGGGATATGTCTGAAGGGGCTCTCCCCGAATCTCTTTGAACCAAAGAGAATGCTCCAAGTGATTCACTTGGGGCAGTAGCAATCGAAGACTCGCCCACCTTCCCTACTTTTTCCGCAGGGGCGATTCGGGAAGCCCAAGCTTTGGGGGCCCTCGAATTAGACAGGCCGCATGATGGAGAGGATCCTTTTCGTGACCTATTTACTGGTGTCGAGGACGCTACCGGTAAAAGTGATGCATCGGATCTTTTTCACGGAGTGCAGCAGGATTTGAATCAGGTAAGCCTTAAATTATATGGCATTACCTTTATGTTTTCTTTTCTTTTCTAACTTCGTTTCTTCTTTCTTTGCAGGCCACGACAGTTTATCGAGAAGCATGTTCTCGGTCCCGAACTGAGCTACGTCGATATGAGGCCGACCTTCAACGGGTTACGGAGGGGAGGAACTCCCTTAAGCTCCTCTTAGGGCAAAAGGGAGAGGAAATAAAAGACCTCCGAGCTGATTTGGCCAAGGCTTACCAAGATCAGACCGATCTATCCGAGCAGGTAATGATACTTTTAAAAGCCTATGGGCTCAATACCGGAACAATGGCTAATCTTTTGGTCTCACAGCTGCAGCAGAAAATTGAGATGATCGGGAAACTTTGTGAGGAGGTCGATGAGATAAAAGCGGAGTCTTTGAAGTGGAAAGAAGGTATGGATCACTTTGCTGTAGAGAAAGAAGCTGCTCGAGCCCAATTATCATCGGCCGAAAACCAACTTCAAAGTAGGAAGGAGAAAAGCTCGGTTCAAGCAAGAAGAATAGAGGAGCTCGAGGCTCGGTTGGCCTCTGAACTTGCCAAGGCCGAATCTAACACCGAAAAGGCAAAGGCTGATGCAGATGCACTCGTGGCCGTCTATCGGGCCGATGCTGAAGCTGCCCAGGTCCAAGCAAGAGAGGCAGCCGAGACCGCCGATACTCGAGCACATTGGTTAGCTGAACTTTCTAAGTGCCGATCTTGGAGGGAGACCCTCGAGGAGATCCATGCTCGAGGTTTCGATCTCGCTGAAGAGATAAAAGGGGCTAAAGAACTCAAAGCCGATGTTGAACCCTTGGTTTCCGATGATGACGATGATGATAATGATGACGATGATGGGAGTAAGAGCGGGTCCAAGAATGGGGGGAGCTTGATGGAGAAGAGACCGCTTCCGGAGATAACCAAGAAACTTAGCCCTTAGTTTCTATGTTGTAATTAACCATGTAAACAATCTTATATATATAAAAATATCTTTTTCTTTTGCCGACTTGCTTCTATTGTTTTTCCTACCTTGTGAAGATTTTATTCATGCCTTATGAACGTTTTCACAAGGATTTAGGCAATTTGATCGAATCTGGACTTTGTAGCCTTTATAACCGAGTGAGAGCTTACTCAAACATGAAATAAGGTAGCTCATAGGCTTAGTAGTAGAGTTGAGTGATTCAAATTCGACGTAATACAGCCCGTAGGCGTAATAGTCGAGTGACTGTTTCAAACTCGAAGTAATATAGCCCGTAGGCGTAATGGTCGAGTGAGTGCTTTCTCGAACTTGAAATAAAAGTAGCCCGTAGGCTTATTAGTCGAGTGAATGTTTCGAACTCGAAGTAATATAGCCCGTAGGCTTAGTAGTCGAGTGAATGTTTCGAACTCGGAATAAGAGTAGCCCGTAGGCTTATTAGTCGAGTGAATGTTTCGAACTCGAAGAAATGTAGCCTGTAGGCTTAATGGTCGAGCGAATGATTCAAACTCGAAGTAATGTAGCCTGTAGGCTTAATGGTCGAGTGAATGATTCGAACTCGAAGTAATGTATCCCGCAGGCTTAATGGTCGAGTGAATGATTCGAACTCGAAGTAATGTAGCCCGTAGGCATAATGGTCGAGTGAATATTTTCGAACTCAAAGTAATGTAGCCCGTAGGCATAATGGTCGAGTGAATATTTTTGAACTCGAAGAAATGTAGCCCGTAGGCTTAATGGTCGAGTGAATGATTTGAACTCGAAGTAATGTAGCCCGTTGGTGTAATGGTCGAGTGAGTGCTTGCTCGAACTCAGAATAAGAGTAGCCCGTAAGCTTAATGGTCGAGTGAATGATTCGAACTCGAAGTAATGTAGCCCGTAGGAGTAATGGCTGAGTAATTGCTTGCTCGAACTTGGAATAAGAGTAGCCCGTAGGCTTATTAGTCGAGTGAGTGCCTGCTCGGACTCGGAGATTTATCTCAATCCTGTTTGCATAATAAATCTCGAAATAGAGGAATATTTCTTGGATATAAAATATCGGTAAAGAAGAGAACTTTCTTTGCAAGTCATTATACATATGTTCATGTTTTGTGTCAGGGATCGGACCAACTACACGAGCATGGTTCATTTTGACCATTTGGCTCTTACAAATTTTCCTATTGGAACCATGTTGTTACAAAATAACCATCTTGCATCAGAACTTGATATATTTGAGGGCTAATGCCCCCCAGTATTCGAGGTCTATTGTAAAGAGGCCTCGGATACTGTCGAATTGTTTCTAAGTTTAGCACGTTCATTGGTTGCCTCATTAAAAACCTTGCCGAAAAACCCATTTAGGATAAAACCGATCTAAGGGAAAAAGAGTGCAACGCATGCTTCCAGACCTAGGGCTTCATATTGAAGGATCCATCCTAGCTTCTGATCAGACTCCTGTAGGGGTTAGTTTCGAAATGTAAACAAATATGGGATGGTCGTACCTTAGCAGTAGTATCATTTTAGGTGCGACACATTTCAATTGTTTGATAGTTGTTTGCCGTTTACAATACCGAGCTTGTATGATCCTTTTCCGACATTTTCGAGAACCCGATACGGTCCTTCCCAGTTCGGTCCTAGTTTTCCTTCGTTTGGATTTCGGGTACTGAGGGTGACTTTCCTTAGCACTAAATCCCCGACTTTAAAATGGCGAAGCTTGGTTCTTCGATTATAGTATCTTTCGATTTGCTGCTTTTGGGCGGCCAATTGGACGAGCGCAGCTTCTCATTTTTCATCCGATAATTTGAGCCTAGTGTTCATAGCCTCGTTATTTGACTCTTCTGTTATATATCAAAACCTAGCACTGGGTTCCCCGACTTCGATAGGAATCAAGGCTTCGGAGCCATATACTAAGGAGAACGGGGTTGCCCCCGTACTAGATTTTGATGTTGTTCGATATGCCCAAATGACTTCGGGTAGAATTTCTCTTCATTTTCCTTTAGCGTCGTTCATCCTCCTCTTTAGGTTTTGAGTGATAGTTTTGTTCGTTGATTCGGCCTCTCCGTTCCCACTGGGGTGATACGGTGTTGATAATATCTTTTTTATTTTATGATCTTCGAATAATTTCGTCACTTTGCTGCCGACAAACTGTTTCCCATTGTCACACACTATTTCGGTGGGTATCCCGAATCGACATACGATATGATCCCAGATAAAGTCTATAACCTCTTTCTCTCTTACTTTCACGAACACTTGTGCTTCAACCCATTTAGAGAAATAGTCAGTCATAAATAAAATGAACTTAGATTTACCTGGGGCCGATGGCAGAGGGCTGACGATATCCATTCCCCATTTCATGAATGGCCATGGGGATAGGACTGAGTGAAGTTGCTCTCCAGGTAGATGGATCATTGGTGCAAACCTTTTACATTTATCACATTTTCGAACAAACTCCTTTGCATCTTTGCCCATATTGATCCAATAATACCCTGCCCTGATTATTTTTCGGACTAATGAATCGGCACCGGAGTGATTTCCACAAGTGCCATCGTGCACCTCACGTAGGATGTAATCGGTGTCTCCTGGACCTAAGCATACTACCAATGGTCCATCGAATGTCCTTCGGTATAGCGTTCCATCTGCAGTTGATGTGAATCGAGCAGCTTTGGTTCGTAGGGTCCTCGAAATTTTAGGGTCCGATGGGAGCTTTCCATTCTTTAAGTATTCAATATACTTATTCCTCCAATCCCAGGTTAGGCTCGTAGAATTTATCTCGGCATGACCTTCTTCGATCACGGATCTCGAGAGTTGAATGACAGTCCCGGAGCTTATTTCGCCTTCCTCGACCGATGATCCCAAATTTGCAAGTGCATCAGCCTCACTGTTCTGCTCTCGTGGAACATGCTATAAAGTCTATTCTTTGAAACGGTACAAAGTGACCTGTAGTTGTCCAAATACCTTTGCATTCTATCTTCTCGAACTTCGAAGGTTTTGTTTACTTGGTTTACCACCAGCAAAGAGTCACACTTGGCTTCAATGACTTCTGCTCTCAAACATTTAGCTAGCTCGAGACCTGCAATCATGTCCTCATACTCGGCCTCGTTGTTAGTCAACCTAGTAGTTTTGATAGATTACCTAATAGTGTTACCCGTGGGTGGCTTTAAAACGATGCCTAGCCCGGACCCCTTCACATTCGAAGCCCCGTCCGTAAAAAGGGTCCATACCCCTGATGACGTACCTGACTTCAATAAGAGTTCTTTTTTGACTTCGGGTACGAGGGTCGGCGTGAAATCAGCCACGAAGTCTGCTAAAATTTGAGACTTGATGGTCGTACGGGATTGATACTCGACATCATTCCCGCTGAATTTGACGACCCATTTGGCCAATCGGCCTGATAGTTTGTGCTTGTGCAAAATATTACGAAGCGGGTAAGTGGTTAATATGCATATGGGGTGACATTGAAAGTACGGTCTTAACTTTCTAGAGGAGCTTATCAGTGCAAGTGCCAATTTTTCTAGGTGCGGTTATCTAGTTTCTACTTCTCCTAAAGTTCGACTTATATAATAAATGGAAAATTGCGTACCTCGCTCTTCTCGAAATAGGACACTGCTTACCGCGATTTTCGATACTACCAAGTACAAGCAAAGTTTTTCATCTGTCTTTAGAGTATGAAGCAGTGGCGGACTCGATAGATATCGTTTTGATTCCTATAATGCCTGTTGGCATTCCGGGGTCCAAGAGAAATCGTTCTTCTTTTTGGGTAGAGAGAAAAATTGGTGACTTCGATCTGACGACCTTGAAATGAATCGTCCTAAGGCTGCAATCCGTCCCGTTAGCCTCTATACGATTTTTACATTGTCCACGATGGAGATGTCTTCGATGGTCTTGATTTTATCGGGGTTAATCTAGATCCCCCGATTTGACACCATGAAGTCGAGGAACTTGCCCGAACCGACCCCTCAAGCACACTTTTCGGGGTTGAGCTTCATGTTGTATTTCCTTAAAATCTCGAATATTTCCTGCAAATGGGTCAAATGGTCCTCTGCACGCAGGGACTTAACTAGCATGTCATAAATATAAACTTCCATTGATTTACCTATTTGTTCCTTGAACATTTTATTTACTAGGCGTTGGTAAGTAGCTCCTGCATTTTTTAGCCCGAAGGGCATCACATTATAACAATATGTTCCATACTTGGTGACAAATAAAGTTTTTTCCTGGTCTTCCAGGTTCATTTGGATTTGATTATACCCAGAATAGGCATCGGGAAAAGTAAGGATCTCGTGGCCAGCCGTGGTATCGATCATGTGATCAATGTTGTCAGCGGAAAAGAATCTTTGGGTAATGCTTTGTTCAAATCCTTATAATCTACACACATTCTAAGTTTGTTCCCTTTCTTAGGCACTAAACTACATTGGCTAACCATTCAGGATATTTCACCTCCCGAATGGACTATATTTTGAGAAGTTTGGTTACCTCGTCCTTTATTAATGCGTGCTTTACCTCGGACTAGGGTCTTCTCTTTTGCTTCACCGGTCTGAACCTAGGGTCCAAGCTTAGCCGATGTGTCGTTATATCCGGTGGGATTCCTGTTATATCTAAATGGGACCAAGCAAAACAATCCATGTTATCAATAAGAAATTGAATAAGTCTGTTCCTGAGTTTGGGGGTTAATCCCGTTCCCAGGTATACCTTTCGTTCAGGCAAACGCTCAATTAATATGACTTGCTCCAATTCTTCGATCATTGATTGGGTAGCGTTGGAATCATCGGGAAGCATGAAGGATCAAGGAATCCTATGATCATCATCTTCATCGATCTTCTAATTTTCTGGTTGGGTTAAAGCTGGTGTCTGTGATTGCTATTTGGCATATTGTTCCCCTTTTGAGATCGATCCCTTTATTAGCGAAGGCGAGGATATCAGATTCGCTTCCTCGACGGCAAACATTTCTCTTGCGGCCAGTTGCTCTCCGTACACTGTTATGACCCCCTCGATGTTGGGAATTTAAGAACCTGGTGTAGGGTCGAAGGTACATCCCTCATGTTGTGGATCCATGGCCTTCCAAAAAGGGCATGGTACCTTATGTCGCCTTCGATCACGTGGAACTTTATTTCCTGGATGGTCCCGACCACGTTTATCGGCAGAATTATCTCACCTTTGGTGTTTTCACAGGCCATATTGAATCCGTTTAGGACGAGGGTCACGGGTACAATCTAGTTTTGTAGACTGAGTTGTTGTACGACCTTCAATCTAATGATGTTGGCCAAGCTCCCTGGATCAATTAACACATGCTTAACTTTATTCATAACTACGGATATTACCAGTGCATCGTTATGAGGTTGTATGACTCCTTCTGCATCTTCATCATTGAAGGACAAAGTTCCTATGGGTGCATAATCCTGAGTTCGAGATCGATTTTCCCTCACAATCGATGTCTTAGTGCGTTTAAGCACCGGCCCTTGATGGGTATCGACGTCACCGATGATCATGTGAATGACGTGTTGTTATTCTTCTTGTTCGTTTTGTTTGCCAAAATCCCTATTTTTGAAATGGTTCTACGCCCTGTCGCTTAAAAATTCTCAAAGGTGGCCTTTATTGAATAACCGGGCTACCTACTCTCTTAGTTGCCTGCAATCTTCCGTTCTGTGGCCATGAGTGCCATGATATTCGCACATTTAATTAGGATTTCTCTGGGCAGGATCGGTCTGCATGGGTCGAGGCCATTTAGTGTCTTTGATGCATCCGATAGCCGACACGATGGTGGATGCATCAATGCTGAAGTTATACTCCGATAACTGAGGGGCTTCCTTAGATCCGGTAGGCCTATCGAACCCACTTCTATTCATCAGTCCCCGAGACCCTTGACCTTGATCACTTATTTTGTTGATTTGTCCGGGGTTACGTCTCGATTCATTGATTCTGTGGTTTCCGTTATACGGTCGATATCGATCCCTGATCGGAACTTGTTCTCGATTGATATCCCTTAGAGTAGCGGGTTCAGCCTCCAACTGATCATCTTCGACTCTAATTTTTGATTGGTACCGATTGTGCACGTCGGCCCAAGTGATAGCTGGGTACTCGATCAGGTTATGCTTCAGTCGCCATGATGTGGTCGAACTTCGTTCTTTCAAACCTTGAGTGAAAGCCTGAACAGCCCAATCGTCTGTGACTGGTGGCAAATCCATTCGTTCCATTTGAAAACGAGATACGAACTCCCTTAGAATCTCATTATCCTTTTGTCTTACCTTGAAAAGGTCTGATTTCCTCGTTGCGACCTTTATGGCCCCGGCGTGTGCCTTTACGAAAGAATATGCTAAGATGGCAAATGAGTCGATCGAATTCGGTGGTAGGTTGTGATACCAAATTATTGCTCCCTTCGAGAGGGTCTCTCCGAACCTTTTCAACAACACAGATTTGATTTCATCATCCTCCAAATCATTACCCTTGATGGCGCACGTGTAAGAGGTGACATGTTCGATGGGATCGGTCGTTCCGTTATATTTGGGAATTTCGGGCATACAAAATTTTTTGGGGATTAGTTTTGGGGCTGCGCTTGAAGGGAAAGGCTTTTGCACGAATTTTTTGGAATCCAACCCCTTTATCATTGGTGGAGCCCCCGGGATCTGATCGACCCTGGAGTTATATGTTTCTATTTTTTTATCGTTGTCTTCGACTCACTTTGTGAGCTCCTCGAGTATTTTAGCGATTTCGGGAGTAGTCCCCGATTCTTGCTCATTTGACCTCACTATGGCTGGCTCCGTTCTGTGGGCATTCTCGGGGTGGACTGGGCTCCAGCCTGCTTGGTAGCTGGGTTTGGCTCTGCAACTGAGCTATCTCTACTTGTTGGGCTTGTAACATTTCAAAAGTCATGCGCAAGCTGACGCTGTTTTCCTCAATGTTATGGGTGTTTCGAGCTGCAGACCGAGTGCTACCATGAATGCTATTTTCAGGTTCAGAATGTATGTTTGCCTCAATGGCCACATGCGAATTGATATCTATTGGCACTTCGATCCGAGCTCTAACAGCATTGACAAATGGTCTTTCTGTACTGGGTGTCAAGTTGTTGTTCTCATCTTGAAGACCAGCTTCGTTGTCGATAGGTAAGGCCATTTGATTGGTAGTTAGTCGCTGCTAATCTGAGATACTTTCGGAAACAAGCACAAAATGGTGTATTTTTGCAGATTCGTATCAAATAACTACTGTTATCCTTAGCCCCATGGTGGGCGCCAAACTGTTTATCCGAAAAACAGATGGAGTTGAATTTGTACATTGTTCTAAGGATATGTGATATAGATTAATACAAATCTTAAGGATAAATAGAAATATCAAATATGGATTGCGAAGAATGTAAAATAAACAAGGTTGTAAAGAAGATGATTTTTAGGACTAAGCAAGATGAATCAATTTATGAAGCTTAAAAGAGTAACTCTTGAATATAGGAGAATATAGTGCTTAAATTACAATGTAAGCCAAAGAACTGCCCTCTACAGAAATGTAGCCATCCTCTTTATAGTGGAGGATCCTACTTTAAATATAATTAAAAATACATAGTGGAGAACCCATGATAAATCTGTTTTCCCTAATTTCTGTCGAGATTCTCTCCCTTAGTGTGTTTGCAACGGCTCTTGTCTGTGAGCTCGAGCTCGATCGGCCTCGGTGTTGATCGGTATTGCTTCTAGAACTCGATATGGACTCGATATCAGGTGATGATTCAGACTCGATCCCGGTTGGCCTCTGCCCCTTAAGCTCGAAATCTTCTCATCATAGTTCGATTCGGACCCGAGCTCGATAATGACTTCGAACTCGGTGTTTTGATCTATACCCGAAATCTGAAGCTTGTTTGTACCTCCTTCGGAACCCATCTCGATATTACGAAGTATTTCTTTGATCCATTATATTTCGACCCCGATCAATCGTACGAAGGCCGAAATCTATTTCGACCGTATATAAATATATAATCAGAAAGGAACACCCTTAACGCCAATTGTATAAATGATACATAATTCATAGAAGGTAACCTTTAGAGTTTTCATAGAACACAACTTTATTAATACATGGCTATTCAAATAAATAAGGATACTTTTTCTTTATTTCTTCCTCGGCCTCCCAAGTAGCCTCTTCAATCTGCTAGTTTCGCCATAACACTTTCACAGAGGCGATTTCTTTATTTCTCAACTTTCGGACTTGCCGATCAATAATAGAAACTAGAATCTCTTCATAAGTCAATTTCTCACTAACCTCAATAGTCTCAACCGGAACAATGATTGTCGGGTCTCCAACTACTTTCTTCAACATAGATACATGAAACACTGGGTACACTAATAACATCCCAGGTGGTAGCTCAAGCTTGTACGCCACATCACCGATCCTCTGGATGATTCTGTATGGTCCGATATACCTCGGGCTCAATTTCCCTTTCTTACCAAATCGCATTACACCCTTCATAGGGGAAACCTTCAAGAATACACAATCATCTTCTTTGAACTCCAGATCCCTACGACGAACATCCGAATAGGACTTATGACGACTCTGAGTAGTCTTCAACCGATCCTTAATGATTTTAACTTTTTCCATGGCCTGATGCATGAGATCTGGCACTACAACTCTGCTTCACTAATTTCGAACCACCCAATGGGAGATCTATATCTCCTACCATATAAAGCCTCGAACGGTGCCATTTGAATGCTAGCATGATAGCTATTGTTGTAGGAAAAATCTATAAGTGGTAAATGATCATCCCAACAACCTTTGAAGTCTAGAACACAAGCGCGCAACATATCCTCAAGCATCTGAATAGTCCGCTCTGCCTGCCCGTCAGTCTGGGGGTGAAAGGATGTACTAAGATTCACCTAAATACCCAAACCTTGCTGAAATTTCTTCCAAAAATTAGTAGTGAATTGTGCCCCCCGATCAGAAAGGATAGAAACTGGAGTGCCATGCAACCTGACTATTTCTTTGATATATAACTGAGCATATTGTTCCGCCGTATCGGTAGCCTTAACCGGCAAAAAGTATGCTAATTTCGTGAGTCGATCCACAATCACCCAAATTGAGTCAAACTTACGAGGAGTACGAGGTAATCCTACCACAAAGTCTATATTAATAATTTTTCACTTCAACATTGGAATTTCTATGTTCTGTGCCAACCCACTGGACCTTTGGTGTTCGGCCTTCACTTGCTGACAATTCGGATATCTTGCCACAAAGTTCGCTACATTCCTATTCATATCATTCCACCAATAGACTTCCTTAATATCATGCTACATTTTAGTAGAACCTGGGTGCACGGAGTACCTAGAAGCGTGAGCCTCGGTCATGATTCTTTCCCTGAGATCATCTACATTTGGAACACATAGCCGCCCTTGGTACCTTAGTTTGCCATCATGCCATCATCCATGCTAAGAGTAAAAGCCATAGTTTTATGTTTTTGAATCCCCTCCTTCAGTTGTACCAAAAATGGATCGTTGTATTGCTTCTCTTTGACTTCCACAATAAGCGATGATTCAGCCCTATTTTGTACAATTACCCCTCCTTTATTTGAGTCCGCAAGACGAACTCCCAAACCAGCCAATCGATGAACTTCCTTGGCCAACGGCCTTTGACATACCTCCAAGTGTGCCAAACTACCCATAGATTTCCGGCTAAGAGCATCTGCCACAACATTGGCCTTCCCCGGGTGATATAGAATATCGATGTCCTAATCCTTGAGTAACTCAAGTCATCTTCTCTGCCTCAGATTCAGCTCCTTTTGTTTGAAAATATATTGAAGACTCTTGTGGTCCATTAATACATCCACAAGGACCCCATACAAATAATGACGCCAAATTTTCAATACAAAAACCACCGCTGCAAGTTCCAAGTCATGTGTTGGATAGTTCTTCCCATGATTCTTGAGTTGCCTAGAGGCATAAATGATAATCTTTCCATATTGAATCATTAGTGGAACATCTATATCACATTTCTCTTTCATATGACCTCCTAGGAATTGAGTTCTACAAAACTTTCCTTGATACGGTTACAATCTTATTAGTACTTGCAACTTGTTTTTGTTTTTCCAAATTTCTCAACAAAAGACATTACTAGGTTAGTTTTCTTATAGGACCATCTTTTTCAAATGAATAACATCTACTAGCTTGCGCGCACACCCTGATAACATCAACCTGCATGGCATTGCTTCAAATGTGAAGTAACATCATGCTCGGACCTTTCTTAGCCACCCTCTTTCCTCCTTATAAGTCTTATAGGATTTCAAGAAACCACTCTACTTCCCTTGTGAACATTCTCACGATCCCTCTTTACTTCTAAACACTTCCCAAAACACATATCATCACCCTTCATATATATTCAATTCAACAAAAATCATTGGCCCGAACAGGACCTTTTCCGAAACTTGAGATCCTCCTAAATTCTTCAACGACGACTCCTTATTTTCCTTATAAGTGTAGGATTTAGTCCACCTGATTCCATCCTTGATGAGTTACTCACCTTATTCCCGGTATTGTAGTCACCAATAGTGTTTCCTGGTATTGCAGCCTAAGAGCTATTAAGTTAAACATGTTTGGTTCGTAACAAGTGTTAATCCTCTCTCAATATGTTTCGAACATTTCCCTTCTTCTTTTTTTACCCTTTGATCGCCCTTTGGTCTAGACAATATGCTGGTACTATATTTCCTTTGTGACTGGAGTATTCATTCCCATCCCATTTTGCCCTTAATTCATAGTTGACAGCCTTATTGTGCCACATATTTTTCTGCCTCCCATGAACTCGTAGTATCGTTGTGCCTGGTTTGTTGAGTTTATCACACCACTACTTCATCACCAGTATTCTCACTTCCCAATGTAATATGTAGACATGAACTCCCTCTAAATCTTTTAGTTGATATTCAGTGTCACTCAAGTCGGCTGCATTACATTTGATCCTTTATATCTTCTATTAACACTTGTGCTCTAGGCGAGTCCACCATTCTGATACGAACTATTTTTCGATAACCATGACCATCTCAATTTATAAATTTTTTTCTAATTCTTCTCGCCTCATTCTTCGTAGTTAGTGAATAGATATGCGCTCTTCCATATGTTACGTGGTCTTTTCCTTTAGTTGGGAATTCATCATGCTTGCCTCTCGACACTTGTTGGGATATACGTGGGAAAGTGTGTTCTTCCGTGTATCACTTAACCCTTCCTTACTTGTAAGATTCTTAAGAGACTCTCCATCAAGTCCAGATGCACTCTTGGGTTATTATAATATCACATTTATCTCTCCCACTCGTTCTGTCTTTCTTAAAGCCTTGGAACTTTAGCTAAATCGCAAATCCGTGATTAACTCATTCTAAGAACTCGCAAGCCTTTTACATTTGATCTGTAGTACTTCCTTGGGTTCCATTGTCCCTGACTCTAACAAGTATAAATCCTTTTTGCAAACCTTACTCTTAGTTTCTAGTATCGTTGACCCTATCATGTATATTTGTCACGTACGAAGAATTTACATTTCTTAACTTTTCACATTATTTTTGTATTAGTGGTTTATCATTTGCATATACTTTCAGAGAATCACGTTATCCCTTACCACTTTTTTAGACTACACATGTCTTCAACATAATATTCAAATATCATAGCTACATGGCCCTACTCTCATTTTATTGTACTTAAGTAGCCTCACCATGATCCTTCCCTCCCTACTTGGGGGGAATGTTTCACATTTCGACACAAGTCTTGAATTTAGCAATTTGAGCTCTTATATATGATTGACTATTAGGGAGATTTAAGTCCGCATGGTATTAACCTCATAAGTTCTCTACTCTTATTTAGCCACACAGGCTTGGGATCCAAATCCCTCGTGTCAATATCCTTTTTGGATTGTAACACAACTTCGCATATTCCTGGGATTTTTATAACATTCATAGTGCTAGGGTCTTCTCATTGTGGGTTCAATTGACTCTCCTTTCATAACTTCTTGTCTCTTGTGAGAGACATACATATTTATCATTACTCTTCAGGCCATGCCTTTCATATATCATGTGCCTATACAACAAATTATATCTTAGAATCATATATATAGTTCCTGCACTATACATATATACTTGTTAAGCTTAGGTTTCATTTATCATGGCAATGCCTCTTTGGAGGTGGGTAATCACTTCTAGCACTCTTCTCATATAAAGTATGCTCATGGTACTATATACCTATCTTTTATGACCATACCATTCATTCAACATGATACATGTGCCATCTATTTAATAGTCAGGCCTTTATCCATTTGTCATGTCATATGACAATATTACTTGGAATAAAGAAAAGAGCGTTTAAATTTACCTTGAACCTCAAAGCACGAGTTAGAAGACAAACTCATAGTCATTCTCTATCGCACGATCTGGAGTGTTGAAGAAGGGGTAACATTCCTAAAATGTCCATGTAGCCTCCAACTTATAGATGTGGTCGACAACACACCGATAAGAAGGACTCTACTAAACACGGCTCCGAGACATCCTAGAACACTTTAAAACCTTAGGCTCTGATACCAAATTTGTCACACCCCAAAATTGAGGAGCGTGACCGGCGCTCAACCGAGTGAACCCGGCAGAGCAAACCTATTGATTTCCTTATACCCAAACTCATTCATGAATAAAGAGAATATATGTTTTCATTAATCAAACAATAAAGTGATCATGTCTGCAATACAAATTTCTTATCATTAGTTACTTCATTTTAAAGTCTCAATTTCACACACACTTTTCATAATTTGAAGTTGAAATAGTAATTCAAACACAACATAATGAGTTTAAATTCCCCAGCACCAATATACAACCCACACTATGTCTACAGAGCCTCTATAGATAAGCAAGAATACAATGATAATGCCGGAACAAGGCCCCGGCTATACCTCAAATATAATACACAAAGTACAAAAGATACATGACCCCGGGATGAAGTGGGGCTCACCAAGTCAGCTGGGAAGAAGGTGTACTATTATCACTGATCAATATCTCCTATTGTAGAACCACCTCCATCCATTTAAAGATGTAGCGCTCCCGGCAAAAGGGACGTTAGTACTGTCGAATAGCACTAGTATGTATAACTAAACACCCTCTCAATAGAATAAATAATATTACAAGGAGGAATAATCATAAAATCAATGAAAGTCTTGAACAATACCAAAACATTAAGTTTCATGTAAATTCCCATATTTTAAGATTGGTGATTCTTAGCACCGATATATCATTGTTCACAATACCATTATTCACAATAACAATACCACCGTACTTTTAGCACGGAGTCCGATCACGACTCGATCGGCTAGGCTATCTATTTAGAGACATCAACCACAATCACTCTCAATATCAATACCCCTGTACCTTTAACACGGAGTCTGATCACGACCCGATCGGCTAGGCTATCTCATTAGAGACATCAACCACAATCACAAATTCAATTACAATTTCCAGCACAATCATCACTATGTGTGCGGTATGGTGTCCGATCACGACCCGATCGGCTAGGCTGTCTTATTCGAGACATCAACCTTTTTATATCAATCATCGCATTTCATAATTCTTTCACATCTTTCATTTCATTGGTACTAGTGGCCACAATTATAAAATCATTCTTGGCACGTTGGTCGTATTTAGTATTTCATGCTCACCTTTTCAACTTCAAACATCATCATCATCGTCAACAACAAATACAATTCAATTCAAGGTTTGTAGTACATATGTGAGCAATTAAGAGTCTTAGTCACATAGAGATACTTCCCAAAATTTGGCATAATAGCCTTCGTTTGAACTTGACTTGAAGTTGAAACTTTATTAATGCGCAGTCCATATTTTGAACACACTCTCAATTGATAACATAACGTGAATAAATCATTTGGGATACTTATTGAATATATATCTTTCGACATAAACTTACTCGGAATATCCAATTTATAATGATCCACTCGGGTCTTACATAATTTACATGAATACCGTGGGATTCAATTCTAAGAGAAGAGTTTAGCCAACATACCTCAATGGAGCTTCCTTAAACTCTAAAATGTTCTGGAATTCTTAGCAACTTCAATCTATTTTAGAAATATAACAAATTGAACCAAAATTAGGAAGATGATCATGGTTCTAGCTCATTTGAGCATTTTATCAAACACTAGGTGTGCATAAGGTTTCAAGGTCCTTTTATGGAGGATTCCATCATCCCACAATTCATTCTTTATCATTCTTAGCTCAACAATCTTCTTACACCCTTTGATAATACATGCATGCAAGATGGACAACTCTCATGCCCAAATATTATCTTACTAATTACCCAATTCTTGACAAAATTCGAAATTGAGGGTTAGGGTATAGAATCTTACCTTTAGGATGAAGACCTTGTGGGTTATCCTTGTTAATCTTCCAAGATTTGAGCAAAGATTGATGAAAATTAGCCTAGGGTTTCCTCTCTCTCTAAAACACTCTCCCTTCTCTCTAAAATATTAGAATGTTTGCTCAAAAATGATCTTTTTCGTGTATTTAACGAAGTAGGGTCGGGTTATAAAAACTCAAAAATGTTACCCCGGAACAGGATCTGCGATTGCATAATCGATATGCGGTCCGCATATCGGCCGCATAATTTGTGTCCAAAACTGGCAAAAATCTACCTGGGTCTGCGGTCGCATAATGAACCGCAGAGCAGTTCTGCGGTCGCATAGTCGACCGCAGAATGGCATCCAAAACCGTCCCACAAGAACCAAACGGGCAAACGGCCGTTAAGGTATAGCGCCCTTTAAAAGGGCGTTATACATATTTTGGTTACCATTTCTTTTTTTCACACATTTCAATCGTTTGAGTCCAAAAGAATCACGTTTTGATTCCGGACTCGTGTTAGGTCACAGTACAGTTTTATCTAAATTTGGTATTCTGGTTACTAATGAAAGTTAACAAGATTTCAGTAGAAATTTGATATTGCCTTCTGTTAACACGTTAAAGTGTTATTTGAATAGAATTACTTCAATTCGAGATTGTGGTTTCGGTATCTTCATCAATTGAATACTGGCAACATCTTTCGGATTAATTTTTTGGGCCCACCATAATTTACTTTGTTTCGGAAACTTATATGTTTTTTGTTTTTGGAGAATTTAAATTTGATAATTGGTATGATTATATATATTTTGAGATGAATAAATTTGAAGCTTGATGTCGTCAAAGTGACCTCTATTGTGGAGATTTATTTGTTTTAAAATATAAAAGGTTGTATGTGTAACTTATGTGAATATTGATCGGCCCAAAGAAATGTCAATGTTTATCAGAATTACATATGCATCTTGTGGTAATAAACGCGTGATAGTTATTTTATTTTACGTGTGAATAATAAATTGGCCCAAAGGAAGATTTTATTTTCGACATGTTCTTTATTATCAATATTTGATTGCTACATCAAGATGCCACTTACAAGTTAATATTTTGTCCAAAGACGAAATTTAATGGAGTGACCGGTACCTTGAGATGGGGTCTACCTTTATTCAAAATTATTTTTATTTTGGCTTTAAGTAGTATGTGAGCTCATTTCATTGTTTGTTGTTCTCTGATTCAGCTGAAATTACTCCTGCAAATATATCTGCCAATATCAATTCAATTCTTTTGTTGAATCGCACTAACTTCAAGTCATGGTAAGAGAATCTCAATATAGTTCTCGGAGTCATGGATCTCGGCCTTGTGTCATTGGTTGATTTTTCACCACCTCTTACAGATAAGAGTACCTCTAATGAAAAAAGAGAGATGGAAAGGTGGGAGTGATCAAATTGCATGTGTATGATGATCATGAAGAAATTTATTTCGAAAATATTCAGGGGCACTATGTCCGATAAGGTTAAGACGGCTAAGGAATTTATGGCTGAAATTGAAAAGGTATTTGCAAGAGTGAAAAGGTTGAGATTGGTACACTCTTGACAAGTCTAATTTCAATGAGGTATCAAGGCAAAGGTAACATCAGGGAGTACATCATGCAAATGTCTCATCTTGCTTCTAAGTTGAAAGCACTTAAGTTGGACCTCTCTGAGGACTTGCTAGTGCATTTTATTTTGATATCCCTTCCATCACAGTTTAGACAGTTTAATTTGAGCTATAATTGTCAGAAAGAGACTTGGTCTCTAAATAAGCTCATCTCACACTGGGTTCAAGAAAAGAATAGACTGAAGCACGAAAAGATAGAAAGTCCTCACTTAGCCGATGTGCCTAAGGATGAAAGGAAGGACAAGAAGAGAAAGAATCAGGAAGCCGCGGATACAACTACACAAAAGAAACAACATCAGGAACAAACTACAGATGGTTGTTTCTTTTGTAAAGCTGCAGGTCATAAGAAAAGGATTGTACCAACTATCACGCATGGCATGCAAAGAAAGATACACCTCTTAATTTTGTTTGTTCAAACGTTAATTTGACTTTGGTACCAAGACACAAATGGTGGATAGATTTCAGTATAACAACTCACATTACTGTGTCTACGTAGGATTCCCTAAGTTATCGAAATCCTAATGATGGTGAAATATACATCTACGATAGTAACGACAAGCCGGTGAAAGTCGAAGTAATTGGAACTTTTATATTAGGGTTAAGAACCAATTTTATTTGAATTTGAACGAGACTTATGTTGCACTTTTTTTTTATGGAATTTGATTACTGTTTTTGTATAGACAAGTTTGGTTATTTTTATTTATTTGAAAATAAAAAAAATTAGTCTCTTTAGTAATAAATCAGTTGGTCTGGATTCTTTATCAGGTTACAATAATCTATACTTACTTGATATGATTGTTTCGCTCAATAAAACTTGCATGTTAACATAACTGGTAATAAGGGTAAATTAACCATCCAGTAGTCAGCTTCTTTATGGAACGAGAGATTAGGTCATATATCTATAGGAGAATTAAGAATCTTCTGTCCAATAATATTTTCTATTCCCTTAATTTTTCAGAATTTTTATCCCACTACTAAGGCTACTTTTTCCAATAATGTGAGGTCCTTTGAGAATATTGAGTTTGCGGGGGAGAGAGGGGAAGAGTTAAGGACATTGTCTTTGAAGAGGAACATATTGATATTCCTCTAATTGTTATTCTCAATGCTCAGGAACAACTTCTTATACCTGTCATTATTCAAGAAGCAAATTCGGATCAGAGACAATATCATTCAGCCCGTCCTTCAAGAAGTATTCCCAAAGAACAAACTCTACAACCTCAAGAATAAATTTCAATAAAGAAAATCATCTATGGACTTAAGAAAGTATTTTATTAATAGTATTACTAATTTCATCAAGTTATTGTCTCAGTTGGTTTCGAGATAAATCTTGTTAATCATTTTGTATACCATACGTTTAGTGGGAGTTAGTATAATATTTTACTGTCTGATGTATGATCAACTTTGTATATGTCTGAGTATCTCATTTAATTTAGGGATATTGTACAGATATTTAAATAATTTACAAACTTATCTTTTGAAAGCAACTTAAAGGTTCAAAAGATAATTACAAAGACCAAATATTATATGTTCACATAAAGGAAGTCGAAAAAGTTAAAGATAATTAGATATTCAGATGTCGACTTCACTAGATGCTGATATAATATGACATACTTGGTTGATGAGCTATATAAGGAAGAGTGTTAAACGAACACTCATAGCTCTTTTCACATGTCAGTTAATTTATAACACAGTTATGTAGCATCTGATTATTGAATATGACTGCAAAATCTTGTCATTGGCTGCGAATCTATGGATAAAGTTGAAAGGACGCTTAAGTTATTTTGTGACAATAAGCTAGTAGTCTTGTATTCCAATAACAACAGAAGTTCGGTAAAGTCAAAGCACATTGACATACAGTTCGTGGTTGTTAAAGAAAGAGTTCAGAGTGATTAGGCGTCTATAGAACATATTAGTACAAACTCCATAGTTGTGGATCCACTTGCTAAGGGACTACCACTCAAGGTCTTTCATGGGCACACTACTCATATGAGTGTCGTATCATTTAAGAATATTCAGTTTCAGTGGGAGTTTGTAACCATTTAAATGTTCTTTACAGACACAATTTGGTTTCAGTTTAAGGTTTCAGGTTATGATTTCAGTTTAAGGATATTTTAGGTTATTTCTGCAGAAATAAAGTATTCAGTTTATTTTTCACTCTAACTTGTTTTTCAGTTGGACAAGTTGGAAATAGGCCTACTTGGATCATATTGCATGTAGTTTCTTTGCTACACATCTATACTTGATCTATGTCATTTGATTATACTGGTATTTGTGATCAAGGAAAGTTTAGTTATGATAAATGTAACAAAAGCCGCATTGATCCAATATTGGCATGATTGATGTACGGGATTGTTTGGAGGTACTTTGGTTTATGATAGCAAATATGTTTGAGCTCATAAGGTGACATACAATTATATAAGTTTTATATATATATATATATGTGTGTGTGTGTGTGTGTGTGTGTGTGTGTGTGTGTGTGTGTGTCGTCCAAGTGGGAGATTGTAAGAATTTATGGACTTGCACATATATTTTGTATTAAGAACAATTGTATGTTGGTTGATATCGTTAAAAAGTTGACCCATATTAAAAGTGATATGCTAAGGTTTAAAGTTAAATGGTCTATAAGACACCTCCTAAAGTATGGGTTCTTATGTGTAGATTACCGGTTATAACTTCTAATTTAATGATGGGGCTAAATTAGAATTACATAAACATGTACAATTATAAATGAGTTATGGTACATAAATCAGACGTAGGGTTTTCTTTTCCGATATTCCGTCGTTGGAAAAGTGTGAGCCGCCATCTGTGCAATTCCTACGTCTTGGTTTGGAAGACAACTAATCGGAAAGACGACAAGTTTCACCGGTTCCCATGGATTCAGGTATGCTTCGGCATCTAATTCTATTTTTTTTTTGATGATTTGACATGATAATTCTTGGGTAAACGATAATAGTATTCATATTCAAAGTAATTTGGTTCCATCAAAGCATGCCTTCTTCCGGTAATTCGCGATTTTCGGAGGACACAAGCGTCTGGAGAAGCAAGCTTATTGACGATGATTGCTTCCTGTTTGAGATGCTTCCTTCATCGATGTCACCATCATCATCGATAAGCTCAAAATATACTTTCGTTCACAAAGTCAAGAGTCGATTCCGGAGATTGATGTTGTTGTGTCGGAGAATTCGCTGGAGGTGGCGGCGACGATAGTATATCTACTGCTGGAGTAATCTAAGAGAACCAGAATAACACGTTTTGCGTCGACTTTATGTCATTCTCATGTCACTTTCTGAAAAATGCCACATCTACTATTTCAAAAAAATTCGTTTAATTAACTTAATGACAAAAAAAACTAAAAGAAAATACAGAAAAAGGTGAAGAATGATAATAATACCTTTTTTCTCATTTCAACTAAGTTTATGTATTTCCTGATTCTTCTTTTTTCCGTTTTAATTCTTCTTCAATCATCGAAATGTAGAAAATAAAATTAGAGTCAACCAACTAACGAAAATAAAAGATCAAAAAAAGAAAAAGAATAATTCAAATAAAACTACAAAAGGAGCTTAAAATCATACAATATATTTTTATACAATTTTTTTTATTTATTTTCATACAGTATACTGTGTAACAATAAACTTTTATACAATATACTTATAATATACTATTCTTGGTATACTATGTAGTATATCATGATTCATAAGAATCATGATATATTTTGCGGTATACCAATAGTTGAAATCATGGTATACTTTGTTTTAGTATGTTAAATGATATACTCATTTAACTTTGTTTACTACACATTGGCATACCGTGACTAGTGTTGAATCATGAATGTAACGATTCAGCCGATCATTTTATGTATATGAGCCATGTTCCCCTATTTGATGCTTCTCGTTCGTGTTTTTGTAATTTTATGACTTGCGGGATTAGCTAGTTTGGCTTCGTGAAGGTTTGAAAATAATTGGAACACTTAGTTTTATTTTTGAAAGCTTAAGTTGTAAGAGTTGACCAAGGTTTGACTTTATATAAACGATTTCGGATTGGTGTTTTGATGGTTCCAATAAGTTCGTATGGTGATGACTTGGACGGATGTTCGGAATTGGATTTTGAGGTTCCAAGAAAGTTTTGGCACTATTTGCCGAATGTTAGCAATTTGAAGGTTTGGAGAGTTTTTATAGGTTTGAGTGGGAGTTAACTTTAATGTTATCGGAATTCATTTGGTGTTACGAGACCTTGGATAGGTTCATGTAGTTGATTGAAACTTTTGTGCAAAGTTTGGTTGAGATCCCAAATATTTACGCATGATTTGGATGAGTTTGGCTGAGTTAGAAAGGTTGGAAGTTAAGAGATGGATTTTTACCGTCGATTCTTGATTTTGATGTTAGTTGTGGTGTTTTGAGCCTGAGATATGTTTGAATTAGGTATTCGGACTTGTTGGTGTTGACACCCAATTTTATCCTTATATACCCGATTTATCTTACCGAGCTTCTATTTCACTTTAAAAGTCATAATCATACCTATGACATTTTTTATAATATTACAAGTATTATAAGGTTATTTTTTTCACCTTTTGTCGTAAATTTTATAACGTATTTAACAATTATTGGGAGCATAAGGTACTGCAATTTGTTCGAGTATATTTTCATAAAGGTGCATCTATCTATTTATTTTTTGCTTCACAAATTTTATTTAAGTATTTAAATTACCATCAAGTAGTCGTTGATCATTTCTTCTTTGTCCCCTTCTTGAAAGGAGATCTTTTTGGCAATATGCCGAACTGAACTATCATCAACCTTCTCTTTTTGAGGGTTGCTGGAATATTCTTGAATTTTTGTTTTGATGGAGTCCAAGAGTTCTTGACCGTATAACGTCTTCGTTTTGGGATCCTTTTTCATTAGTTTATCCCAGAAATTGTTATAAAATGTCCTGTATAAACAAGGAATTTGTTCTTCGGTGAATCCAACTTCTGGAGTCCATTTATGAATCCAAGGAATAGAGAATTCCAGAAAGAAATATATCTGGTCAATCTTTTCTAGGTAACAGATATGATCTGTGTGGTATAAATCATTTATAACTGAAGAAATTTTTGTCCATTCTTTGTATAACAAGAGAAATGGATCAGGTAATATTTTTACTGTCGGACTGTGGTATGACCACCAGTTTAAAAATCAATTTGGAATGGGCTCAGCAAATATCTTTGCACTTACTTTTACGAACCAAGTATGCTTGTGTCGATCATTATTGTAGTAGAGCACTTTATCAAAGGCCTGGATATAATCCCAATAGGTAAAATTCATACGGGACTTGTTAAGGCTTATCTTCCTTTCTTTCATCGTGGATATACCCCAATCTTCAACAGATATAATCTGTTTGATTATGATCTTTGAGAAGTTATAAACGTTCTCGTCTGTGCTATAACCAGAAAAGTGCTGAAATTCTGCACTACCAGTACTGGTGAGTATAGTTTTATAATAAGAACGGGTTTTGTATGACTCACCCGGATAATACAATCCATTTATCAAATACCTTTGGAATATCTTCCATGGTTCTTCTTTTCTCTGAATATCAGAATTTTCTAAAAGAAATATCATTTCTTTTTAGGCAATTTCTCATAGGACTTGATATTATTATTGTCCTCTTTTGTAATAGAAGCAAAAGTATCACTTTACTTTTGAGCAGTCAAATATGCATGTAAGTGTGCGTATAATGGACTATCTTCTGGAATATCTTCCAGGTGAATGGATGGTCCTATCATCGAGGACTCGCCTCTGGGAGATATTTTCTCATTAGTCAAACTTTTTCTTCCCATTTGTATAACTGGGGAGTTTGATGTGGATCCGTATGACGATCCTGAAGGGGATGTTCTTCCTTTGGAATGTGGGGATGATCTTCCCCATCCTCTACCTCTACTTCTACCCCATGGGGGTTCCATCCTGCAAATATTCACGAGATAAGAAATCCGACAGAGAATTATCAATTCCCTTTTTGTATTGAATTTCAAAATCAAAAGGGGCCAATTGAGTCTGCCATCTTGCGAATATCATTTTTGAGGCATCATGTTTAAAATCTTTGTTAAACATATATTTAACATATTGTGCATCAGTTTTTATCAAAAACTTTTGATTGTATAAATCATCTTGGAATTTTAAAACACACTTAACTATG
The DNA here is from genome assembly GCF_000715075.1 of Nicotiana tabacum. Classification (NCBI taxonomy): domain Eukaryota; kingdom Viridiplantae; phylum Streptophyta; class Magnoliopsida; order Solanales; family Solanaceae; genus Nicotiana; species Nicotiana tabacum. The sequence continues at coordinate 31,359,221 of NC_134098.1, forward strand.
GTTAACATTTCATGAGCCATAGTAGCGTATTTTCTCTGGGCTTCAGACCATTTTCCAGAGTAAAATCTAATCAAATATTCATGCTTATTATTAGGATTTATCTGTTTTAAAATCACTCCGTAACCAATATTGGACGCATCAGTCTCGATAATCTTTTGCCATGCAGGATTAGCAAGGGTTAAACAAGGTAAAGATTTAACACATTGCTTAATATTTTTAACCAAAATAGTATGACTATCAGTCCAAGGGTTTTTATAATCCCTTTTTAGCCTATCATATAAGGGGGCTAAATCACGAGATAAATCTTTATAAAAAGGTGATATATAGTTTAAACTTCCCAAAAATCTTTGTAACTGAGTTCTATCAGTAATAACATCGGGAAATTTTGAAGCAAAATCAATAGATCTTTGAATCAGAGTAATTTTTTCTTGACAAATATAATGTCCTAAAAATCAAATATTAGTTTGGAATAAACTCATTTTTTGTTTTGAAATAACCAAACCATTTTGTATAACAATTCTTTTAAAAATATCTAAATGCTTAATATGCATTTCAAATATTTTTGAGAATATCAAAATATCATCAATATAAATAATAATAAAATCAAGATAAGGATTGAATATATCATTCATGATTTTTTGAAATTCAGAAGGGGCATTCTTTAAACCAAAAGGCATAACATTCCATTCATATTGCCCAAATGGAACATTAAAAGCATTTCTATAAGTATGCTCTTTAAATATTTGAATCTGCCAATATCCAGATTTTAAAAAAAAATTTGAAAATATATTGGCATCATATAATCTTGACAATAAATCCTTTTTATTGGGAATTGGATATCTTAACCACTTTAAAAACTTATTTAAATGTTTATAATTAATAACCAATCTAGGAATACCACGTTCTTTTTCAGGAGCATTATTAACATAAAAAGATGTGCAAGACCAAGGAGATTTTGAGGGTTTTATCAAATCTTTTTGTAACAAATTATCAATCTCTTTCTTGCAGAATTCTACCAGTTCAGCGTTCATCTGACAAGGTCGAGATTTAGTAGGAATATCATCCTCAGAGAAATTATATCACGCCCCGAACCTAGGAGCAAGACAAGCACCCGGTGCCTCACCTAACCTGGCGTACCAAATTGCGACTAAGGGACTCTGAACACATAATGTCATACTTTGGCCATGGGACCACCTTGCAAGACAATTTGTGAAGCAAAATATAAAACTGAATGGAAACTAGCGCTAACTAAACATCAATATAAAGCTAGGCTGAAAAGGCCGTCATAGCTACTACAACTGACAAACCACCAAATTATACATACCAGGCCTACAAACCCAACATACTGCACTAACCAACAGGATATGTCTACAAGCCTCTACTGATAGATGTACTATGATCGGAACAGGGCCCCGACCTACCCATAACATATATACAGATATACATAAGATGTACATAACACTCTAGACCTGGCAACTCCGAAAGGCGTGGAGCTTACCGATCAGGCTGAACTCGGGAAACACCTACTGAGGAGATCTACTCGTCTGTCTATCTGAACCTGCATGCATGAAATGCAGCGTCCCCGAAAAAGGGACGTCAGTACGAAATAATGTACCGAGTATGTAAGGCAATAACATAACTGAAAATCGAAACTGAACTGATAATATAATAACTGGAAGTAACTGGGAGTCAAAGATGATCTGGAGATATACTTACCTGCTGATACTGACTCAACTCCTTCAATGTAGTAAGTAAAATAATTGTACGGCCTTATAAGGCTCGGTATATATAACTGATGTGCCATAGTAGGCTCGCTCATAGGCGCTCGGCCATACTAGGCTATGTATCTCGACCATGCTGGGCTCGCTCATAGGCGCTCGGCCACAGTAGGCTCGGTATATAACTTTCCATCTGATCAGTGGTTGCCCAATAGGGGCCTGCCCATCGATTATAGCTCGATGGTAATGAAAATACTGTAATACTGTATATATAGGCTTGTTGCTCTCTTGACTGGAAGAAGACAATACTAAATTGAATATAGAATCTCGATAAGGAATAATATTGTAACTTATGAGACTAGAATAGTGTGAATAAATTCATGAATATGAACTTCTCTTTTGTCTCATTACTAACACATGTAGCTACGAGATCATGCCAAAATGAAGGAAGGCTTAGCCTTAACATACCTTATCATAATTTTTCCAATCACCAAGTTGAAATCACCTCTTTGCACCTTAATCTACAAGAACGATAATAATACTATCGTTAAGTTACGAAAGGTACAACTATCGCACAACGAACGACAAACTTATTTTGTATTAAAACGGGCAGCATCTCCCCTATAATCCTTACTTCCTCCAAATTCAAGATAACACCAACAATACAAGAACAGAACAATAACAACATATATACATCATTTTCCAGCCCTATATACACCATCAAATACTACAAAACAGCCCAACACACCCCAATCTCTTCGTACACAAAACGACCACCGTAGTATCAAATGACCCGAAAATGTTATGATGAACGACCAGCCAACCACCCTACATTTATATGGTGTTTATAAACTCCCTTCCTCCTCCAAAACTCCACAAAATAGTAGTAAAACACGCAGCCCAACAGCAACACAAAATAGTCCACAAAACAGTCCGCTACAAGTGAATAACTCGAACTCACGGCTTCCGATCACCGTCCCGTGAGTTCTTACAAGTATAGAACGACTTACCATGAATTTACAGAATAAAAATTGGATGAAAGAGAGAAGTAAACTCACCTTATTTGTTGGATAACTCAGCTCTTATCTTGGTTCTTCAAACTCTAGGTTTTACCTCCAATTGGAACTTGAAAGGGAGAGAAAATCAATTAGGGTTTGTGGAAAATTTTTAGGAGGATTCTTTGCAGAGCTTATGTCTGGTTATTATGCTCTATTTTAAGTCTCATATATGAAGAAAATAGGCCCTTAAAAGGCCTCTTTGGACGACCCGAAATGGCCCATTTTTGGGCTTTCATTTAAGCAAGTAGGTGACACACCTACTTGTCACCTAGCAGCTTGCGCAGTATCGCACAAATACACATATCTTTATACTCCAATGTCGTATTGACAAAAGGTTTAATGCGTTGGAAAATAGACTCATAGATCTTTAATTTGATGGGTGGAACACCCCATAACTCTAAGTATATTGGGAGAAAATCGCAGTTACATTTGACCCAAAATTTCAGTAAAACTTATGAGTGTAACTTGTGATGACTTTCATCGACTTTTGTTCCACAACTCGCTTGACATTAAAACATAACACACGGATGTCATACGACTAATATAAATCATAACATAATCTCCTTATCATGTTAATCACCCTAGTCTCACCTCAAAGGTACATGTTATAACATTACCAACTTGTCGACTTTCGACGAAACATTGTTTTATTTAATTGCTTTAGCTTCTGAACTGTCCAACCCTCTTTGTACTTGTTGTTCATGATCTTCAATATTTGTAACCTCAGAGGTAACATGATTAACTTACTTTATATACTTTTAAATATTATCTCATTTTTGGTCCTACATTAATTTGCTTACGATGCATTTTTACGTACGAAAATATAGGGTGTAACATCACTCCCCCTTGGGAACATTCGTCCTCGAATGTTTACTCTTAGAGACTTTGGAAAATTTTGCCAAAGTATCCTTCGTACACTAGGTTAAAACCAACCTGCACGTAGCCAGAAACATACTATGCATGCCACATATGGCCAATCTTTATAAATAGCAGCAATTTGCCTCACCGACCGTAAATCATAAATATTGAAAGTGAAAAATAAAAGCTTACCTGATGACCTGCTAGCCTACATAGAGCTATGTTGTAGCGTCCCATCTCAAACCATATCTTCAGTTTGAAATAGGTGGGGGTATTTAGACTTTATTTCTTCCTCCGATTCCCACGTCATCTCTTCTACATTCTTGCTCCTCCATAAAACCTTTACGGAAGCTACCTCCTTATTTCGTAGATTGCGGATTTGTCGGTCTAGGATGGCAACTGGAATTTCCTCGTATGACAAGTCCTCTGTAATCTATACATCATCCGTGGGCACCACTCGGGTAGGATCGCCAATGCACTTCCGTAGCATAGATATGTGAAAAACCGGATGGACAGACTCCAATTCTGAGGGCAACTCTAACTCATAAGCTACTTGGCCCACTCTCCGAATGATCCTATAAGGCCCAATATACCGTGGGCTAAGCTTGCCTTTCTTGCCAAACCTCATCACGCCCTTCATAGGTGATACCTTTAAGAATACCCAGTCATTAATCCTGAACTCTAAGTCTCGTCGCCGCATGTCAGAATATGACTTCTGACGACTCTGAGCTGTCAACAGTCGCTCCCGGATAAGCTTTACTTTCTCTATGGCCTGTTGAACCAGGTCTGGCCCATATAACCCAGATTCCCCAACATCAAACCACCCTATAGGAGATCTGCACTTACGCCCATACAAAGCCTCATACGGAGCCATCTGAATACTGGAGTGGTAACTGTTATTATATGCAAACTCGACAAGAGGTAGATGTTCATCCCAACTTCTTTTAAAATCCAACACACATACTCGTAACATATCCTCGAGCGTCTGAATTGTGCGCTCGGCTTGTCCATCAGTCTGTGGATGAAAAGCTGTGCTGAGATTCACCTGAGTCCTTAGACCTCTCTGAAATGACCTCTAAAAATGTGCTGTAAACTGAGCCCCACGGTCAGATATAATAGAAACTGGTACTCTGTGTAGCCGCACTATCTCCTTAATATATAACTTGGCATAATCTTCTGCTGTATATGTAGATCTGACCGGTAGGAAGTGAGCTGATTTCGTGAGCCTATCGACTATCACCCATATGGAATCGAACTTACGATTAGAATGAGGTAAACCCGTGATAAAGTCCATGTTTATCGCCTCCCATTTCCATGTCGGGATCTCTATAGTCTGCATTAGCCCTCCAGGCTTCTGGTGCTCTATCTTCACTTGCTGGCAATTAGTACATTGGGCGACAAACTCAGCAATGTTCTTCTTCATATCATTCCACCAGTACACATCCTTAATGTCATGATACATCTTCGTCGACCCAGGATGGATGGAATACCATGAATAATGTGCCTCTGACATAATCCTGTCTCGTAGCCCTGCTACATCTGGAACACACAAACGACCCCTATATCTGAGAACCCCATCTCCCTTTAGCTCTAACAGTGATTTCTTCTGCTGTGGAACTCGCTCTCTCAGCTCGACCAACTCTGGGTCCTCGTACTGCCTTTCCTTGACTTCCGCTATGAGGGATGATTTTGTAGTGTTTTGGAGTACAACTCCACCATCCTCAGAATCTACTAACTGAACCCCCAACGAAGACAATTGATGAATCTCTCTAGCTAATTGTCTTTTCTCGGGATCTACATGTGCTAAGCTACCCATAGATCGATGACTTAATGCATCTGCTACAACATTAGCTTTCCCTGGATGGTAGAGAATGTTAACATCGTAATCTTTCAATAACTCAAGCCATCGCCTCTGTCGCAAATTCAACTCTTTCTGCTTGAAGATATATTATAGGCTTTTATGATCAGTAAATACATCAACATGAACACCATATAAATAATGCCGCCATATCTTAAGTGCATGGACAACCGCAGCTAACTCGAGGTCGTGGGTCGGATAATTCCTCTCGTGCTTCCTCAACTGCCTTGAAGCATACGCAATTACCTTCCCATGTTGCATCAGGACACATCCTAACCCGACACCTGATGCATCACAATACACGGCATAACCCTCTAGACCCTCTGGAAGTGTTAGAACTGGAGCTGAGGTCAACCTGTTCTTAAGCTCTTGGAAACTCCGCTCATAAGCCTCTGTCCATTAAAACTTAGTTTCTTTCTGTGTCAACTTCGTCAATGGTGCCGAAAGGGAAGAAAAACCCTCTACGAACCTCCGATAGTATCCTGCTAAGCCTAGAAAGCTACGAACCTCTGTCGGAGTGGTAGGTCTAGGCCAATATTTCACGGCCTCAATCTTCTGAGTGTCCACCTTTATCCCTTCATCTGATACAATATGCCCCAAGAATGCTACAGACTTCAACCAGAACTCACATTTAGAAAACTTAGCATACAACTTACGATCACAAAGGGTTTGGAGTACCGCTCGCAGGTGGTCCGCATGCTCATCCTCTGAACGGGAATAAACCAGAATATCATCAATAAATGCTATCATGAACAGATCTAAAAATGGCCGGAATAGGCTATTCATTAAGTCCATAAATACAGCGGGTGCATTAGTCAACCCGAAGGACATGACAAGGAACTCGAAGTGGCCATATCGGGTCCTGAAGGCTGTCTTCGGAATATCTTTTTCCCGAACTCTGACCTGGTGGTACCCCGACCTCAAATCTATCTTTGAAAAGCATCTAGCCCCTGCAACTGATCAAACAAGTCATCGATCCTTGGAAGTGGATACTTATTCTTAATAGTTACCTTGTTCAGCTGCCTATAATCGATACACATCCTCAGCGAGCCATCTTTCTTCCGCACAAATAGTACTGGTGCACCCCAAGGTGAGGTACTGGGCCTGATGTAACCTTTCTCCAGCAAATCTTTTAACTGCTCCTTCAACTCCTTCAATTTGCCAGGTGCCATTCTATACGGAGGGACGGATATTGGTTGAGTTCCTGGAAGCAAATCGATACTAAAATCAATCTCTCGCTCTGGAGGAATACCTGGAAGCTCATCTGGAAACACATCTGCATACTCTTTGACTACGGGAATAGACTGAAGTGTAGGTATCTCAGCATCTGCATCTCTAACTCGCACAATATGATAAATGCACCCTTTTGCGATCATTTTCCTCGCCTTCAGATAGGAAATAAACCTACCTCTGGGTGTTGGTGTATTACCTACCCATTCAAGGACTGGCTCACCCGGAAAATGAAATCTGGCTGCCTTTGCTCGGCAATCAACTGTGGCATAGCAAGCTGCCAACCAGTCCATGCCCATGATAGCATCAAAATCCATCATCTCTAGCTCAACTAGGTCAGCTGAGGTCTGACGACTACAAATTGTCACCGTACAACCTCGGTAAACCCGTCTAGCAATAATCGATTCTCCGACCGGTGTAGATACCGCAAAAGGATCACTTAGTATTTCAGGCACTATACCAAAATTCCTCGCGACAAATGGGGTAATATACGATAAAGTAGATCCTGGGTCTATTAAAGCATAAGCATCGTGAGAGCAAATGGTTAATATACCTGTCACAACGTCTGGTGAAGACTCCTGGTCCTGTCGACCCGCTAAAGCATAGATACGGTTCTGATTACCACTTGAACTGGAACCTCTACCTCTGCCCCGACCTCTACCAGCCGAAGACTGAGACTCGCGCCCTGAAGGATGCACTGACATAGATGATCCTGTTGCTGAACTCGCTGGTTGTGCCATTCCCCCCGAATATCTATTTGGGCAATCTTGCATCATATGCCCTGGACGCCCACATGTATAACAAGCATCAGAACTTGCTCGGCATTGGCCCAAGTGTCCTCTACCACAGATGTCACACCGTGGAGGAAATGACCATGTCTGCGCAGATCCTCGCTATCGCTGCAAACCCGACCCCCGTGAGCTCTCACCTGGTCCTGACTTAGTATAACGGTCATACCTGTAACCCTGTAACTGAGGTAGCAGAGGCCTAGGTGGCCGTCCGAAGTACTGGGTCCTATAACTACCCTGATATTGCTCCTGAGACCTGGGAAATCTCATCCTCTTACGTTGCCCTTGCTCAGCCCTCTCTGTACCCTGCTGCCGACGCCTACCCCTTTCTATATTCTGGGCGAATGCCTGAATCCGGGAGATATCCATACTATCCTGCAATGCAGCGGTGGCACATGCCTCGGTTAACTCTGGGGCTAACCCTGCTATAAACCTGTGAATCCTGTCCCGCATAGTAGCAACTATGGATGGTGCATATCTGGCCAATGAGTCAAAACGGAGACTATACTCTCGAACACTCATATTACCCTGCTTGAGGGCTAGAAACTGATCGACTCGAGCCTGTCGGATCTCCCGTGGTAAGTACTGGTCAAGGAAGGCATCTGAAAAATTCTCCCAAATAGCTGGAGGTGCATCACGTCCCCTGGACCTCTCCCATCCCTCATACCAAAGGATGGCTATATCTCGGAGTCGAAAAGCTGCTAGCTCAACTGCCTCTTTCTCCGTGGCATGCATAACACGAAAGATCCTGTGAAGCTGATCTATGAAATCCTGTGGGTCCTCCCTCTGATTTGTCCCCGTGAACTCTGGGGGACTCAAAGCAATAAACTCTCGGACCCTTGAACTCCCAGACCCCTCAGAAGTTCCTGCACTAGCTGATGCCCTAGCCTGTTGCTGGGTAGCTACCAACTGTGTCAACAAATGCACCGCACTCCTTAAGTCCCGATCTGATGGAAGTGGAGGGGGAACTGGATGTGCGGTTTCCCTAGGAATCTCCGTAGTTGGTGGAGGAGCCGGTAATGGCTGAGTAGGGGTCTCACCTTGAGCCTCAGACTGGGCCCCATCTACTGGGGGTACCCTGCTGGTCCCCTCACCTACTACTGTATCTCTCCTCTGGCTAGCCGTAGTCTTCCTAGTCACCGTCATCTGTGCATGCAAACACCAACACATAAGTTTAATTCAGATTTCCTATAACTCAGTTCTATAGCACGATTTAGATTTCAAAGAAGGGTAACCAACTCCTAAATGCCCTGTAGTGCCCTGCTTATATAATGTGGTGCACAACACATCTATAAACAAGACTCTACTAGACACGGCTTGTAGACTCCCTAGGATAGAACTGCTCTGCTACTAAGTTTGTCACGCCCCGAACCTAGGAGCGAGACAAGCACCCGGTGCCTCACCTAACCTGGCGTACCAAATTGTGACTAAGGGACTCTGAACACATAATGTCATACTTTGGCCATGGGGCCACCTTGCAAGACAATTTGCGAAGCAAAATATAAAACTGAATGGAAACTAGCGCTAACTAAACATCAATATAAAGCTAGGCTGAAAAGGCCGTCATAGCTACTACAGCTGACAAACCACCAAATTATACATACCAGGCCTACAAACCCAACATACTGCACTAACCAACAGGATATGTCTACAAGCCTCTACTGATAGATGTACTATGATCGGAACAGGGCCCCGACCTACCCATAACATATATACAGATATACATAAGATGTACACAACACTCTAGACCTGGCAACTCCAAAAGGCGTGGAGCTTACCGATCAGGCTGAACTCGGGAAACACCTACTGAGGAGATCTACTCGTCTGTCTATCTGAACCTGCATGCATGAAATGCAGCGTCCCCGAAAAAGGGACGTCAGTACGAAATAATGTACCGAGTATGTAAGGCAATAACATAACTGAAAATCGAAACTGAACTAATAATATAATAACTGGAAGTAACTGGGAGTCAAAGATGATCTGGAGATATACTTACCTGCTGGTACTGACTCAACTCCTTCAATGTAGTAAGTAAAATAATTGTACGGCCTTATAAGGCTCGGTATATATAACTGATGTGCCATAGTAGGCTCGCTCATAGGCGCTCGGCCATACTAGGCTATGTATCTCGACCATGCTGGGCTCGCTCATAGGCGCTCGGCCACAGTAGGCTCGGTATATAACTTTCCATCTGATCAGTGGTTGCCCAATAGGGGCCTGCCCATCGATTATAGCTCGATGGTAATGAAAATACTGTAATACTGTATATATAGGCTTGTTGCTCTCTTGGCTGAAAGAAGACAATACTAAATTGAATATAGAATCTCGATAAGGAATAATATTGTAACTTATGAGACTAGAATAGTGTGAATAAATTCATGAATATGAACTTCTCTTTTTGTCTCATTACTAACACATGTAGCTACGAGATCATGCCAAAATGAAGGAAGGCTTAGCCTTAACATACCTTATCACAATCTTTCCAATCACCAAGTTGAACTCACCTCTTTGCACCTTAATCTACAAGAACGATAATAATACTATCGTTAAGTTACGAAAGGTACAACTATCGCACTACGAACGACAAACTTATTTTGTATTAAAACGGGCAGCATCTCCCCTATAATCCTTACTTCCTCCAAATTCAAGATAACACCAACAATACAAGAACAGAACAATAACAACATATATACATCATTTTCCAGCCCTATATACACCATCAAATACTACAAAACAGCCCAACACACCCCAATCTCTTCGTACACAAAACGACCACCGTAGTAGTGTCAAACGACCCGAAAATGTTATGATGAACGACCAGCCAACCACCCTACATTTATATGGTGTTTATAAACCCCCTTCCTCCTCCAAAACTCCATAAAATAGTAGTAAAACATGCAGCCCAACAGAAACACAAAACAGTCCACAAAACAGTCCGCTACAAGTGAATAACTCGAACTCACGGCTTCCGATCACCGTCCCGTGAGTTCTTACAAGTATAGAACGACTTACCATGAATTTACAGAAGAAAAATTGGATGAAAGAGGGAAGTAAACTCACCTTATTTATTGGATAACTCAGCTCTTATCTTGGTTCTTCAAACTCTAGGTTTTACCTCCAATTGGAACTTGAAAGGGAGAGAAAATCAATTAGGGTTTGTGGGAAATTTTTGGGAGGATTCTTTACAGAGCTTATGTATGGTTATTATGCTCTATTTTAAGTCTAATATATGAAGAAAATAGGCCCTTAAAAGGCCTCTTTGGACGACCCGAAATGGCCCATTTTTGGGCTTTCATTTAAGCAAGTAGGTGACACACCTACTTGTCACCTAGCAGCTTGCGCAGTATCGCACAAATACCCATATCTTTCTACTCCAATGTCGTATTGACAAAAGGTTTAATGCGTTGGAAAATAGACTCATAGATCTTTAATTTGATGGGTGGAACACCCCATAACTCTAAGTATAGTGGGAGAAAATCGCAGTTACATTTGACCCAAAATTTCAGTAAAACTTATGAGTGTAACTTGTGATGACTTTCATCGACTTTTGTTCCACAACTCGCTTGACATTAAAACATAACACACAGATGTCATACGACTAATATAAATCATAACATAATCTCCTTATCATGTTAATCACCCTAGTCTCACCCCAAAGGTACATGTTATAACATTCCCAACTTGTCGACTTTCGACGAAACATTATTTTATTTAATTGCTTTAGCTTCTGAACTGTCCAACCCTCTTTGTACTTGTTGTTCATGATCTTCAATATTTGTAACCTCAGAGGTAACATAATTAACTTACTTTATATACTTTTAAATATTATCTCATTTTTGGTCCTACATTAGTTTGCTTACGACGCATTTTTACGTACGAAAATATAGGGTGTAACAAATTATCTTCATATGGCAGAGTGACAATATGCTTTTTTCTATTCCAAACAGCACTGGGATGCTCAGCACAAATATCAATAGCAATATTTTCGGAAATCAATTTAATCTTTTCTTGCACTTTAGTGGAATTCAAAGTATCGAATATATTCATACTAAACAATTCCAATTATAATGAATTAATATATCTTTGCTTCATATCAATTAAAGCATTTATATCTCTAGTTACGGGATCTGTAACAAAAGTATAGCTTATTTCTTTATCCTTATAAGTAGCAGAAAAACCTTTTGAGTCTATGCTAGTGAAAGGATAAATAGCGTTAATAAACGGTATTCCAAGTATAATCGGAGGATATAACTGATTTTTCACTAAGAAAAAGAAGTGAGGAATGCAGACTTTATTCTGAAAAATACCAGTATTAGGTATTTTATACTCTATATCTAAAGCATGTCCTGATGCAGACTTTACCATATGAGTAGTTTTTTGAAAATATTTAGTAGGTACTAAACCTTCTTGAATGCAGCTAACATCAGCTCCACTATCAATCATAGCAATATTTGTGATAGAAAAACTATTATCAATTAGAATAGTACATTTAATATACCATCTATGAGCAGTAACAATTTGCATCATTTCCAAAAACATATCATATTGAGAATCAATTTTAATAGGTTTTTCTTCAATATCATTTTCAGAAATACCTTTGTTTTTATCATCAAATTTCTCAGCTGGAGAATTGATTTTCTCAATCTGAGTAATCCTATGATCACAAATCATTTGATTTTGTTTAAGAGATTTGATCTCTCTTTTCAAGTTTTTAACTTCAACCTTTAAATCATCGAAAGAAGAATTTCTTGCTGGAGTTGTACTTTTATTTAAAAGACGGTTATTAACTTCTAATAAAGAATAAGGAGCAGAATATTCAAATTCCTTTTTTGAGTTTTCAAAAGGTTTTGAAGAACTTGAACTAGTACTTGCAGCCAAATTTATAATTTTTTCATGAAGTTTATCATCAGTAACTTCTTTTAAAAGTTCTATTACATTATCAGATGTAATAGTTTTCATGTTCAAATCTTGGAACTGAGATTGCAATTTATAAAATTCATCATCATCACAGGTACATGTATTACCTTTGCAAACTGCACAAGTATTATCAATATTTTTATCACAATCAGATAAATCAAGTAAATCTATTTCAGCTTCAGATTCTAACTTAGAATAATAATAATCAGATTCTGATCCAGAAGTGTATAATAAACCATAAACCTTATCACGTAACTCATTGTCTAGTTTAAGGTTTTCATCTTTTGAAACTTACAATTTGGAGCTATATGGCCAAATTTTCCACATTTATAACACTTGGTATCAGCAAGATCATGCTTAGACCTATTTTTGATAAATCTAGTGGACTTGCGATGGGCTTTCTTAGCATCACGCTCTTCTTTGGATCTATATCTAGATCTCTTTTTCTTATAAGGACTGTCTGGGTTAGGGTATCTATGATACTTGTGTTTCTTCTTCTTATGAGTAGAAGTCTCGGGTAAACCGAACTGGGTGCAAAAGTCTCCTAATTGGTTTCTTTCCTTAAGCTTATCCATCTTAAGTTGTCTAGATAATTTTAACTCATTGCACAGGTTTAACCTTTCCTGTGTGCAAATCCCTATCAACTTACCATAGGTATAATCTTTGTACGAAATTTCACCAAAGCTACTTCTTAGAGTCTTTCTAACTCTTTCAGCAAATAATGAGGGAAGGCCATTTATAAACTTAGCTTTCCAATGGTCGTACTTATTTTCTGGTAACTCCATAACTCTACTCATAAAGGTGTCTTTATACCGTCTGAATTCACCTAAGGTCCTACATCTAAGACCACTAAATAGAGTACGAACTGTCTTATGCTGATTAGTAAATCTACCATTGAAGTGTTCTAATATTGTAAGGACAAGGGTATAAACAACATCTTCTCTATTTTTCACAAGAGCCATGCCTAAGTTATCAATTCCTTCGTCAGTGGCTATAGCATTAATAACCATTAACTTTTCATCAGCAGTCAAATAATTATCCCACCAGCCACGAAGTTGGCCAGTAAAACCTGCAACAATCATTTTGCAAATAGTTCTATCTAAATTTTTCACACTCTTATAGATAGTTGCATACATAAGCATTCTATGCACAAGAATAGTTAATTGTCTATCAGTCAATCCATCAAGATTCCACTCATAAATTTCGGAACCACTATAAGACATATTAGTCTGATTCCAATCACGTTCCTCTATTAAGACATCTTGAGGAGTAGGACGATCGTAATAATAAATTTGCATTCTGGGTTTATCAGCATGCCTACTATTCTTTTTGGGATAACCTCTGAGTTTATTAAACTCTGACCAAACTTTATTTTTGTAATCAAAAGTAGTATCTAATTTATCAGCAAAATCTTTTGATAAATCAATAGGTTTGATATTCAAACCGGATAACTTTTTATCAAGAAGTTCTTCTAAATTATTTAAAGATTTAAATTTAAAATCCTGAATCTCAGGGGGTCTTTGAACATGAGTAAGAGCAATTTGAGGTTCTGATTTGCTTCCAGACGTAGAGGCAATATCAGTTGTCTTCTTGCTAGTACTCATATCTTTTATCAAAATAGTTAATTCATCAAGTTTTTTATCAAGAAAACTGATTTGTTCACCCAAAACTTTAACATATAAACTCAAATAATTATTTTGAGAAATCAAATTATTAATTTCTGCGATGCTGACTGCAGCAACATCTTCATCAATAAATTTTTGAAATGCAGTAAATGTAATACCTGTATTATTTGGTAAAACAAAAGGTACTTGAGGAGGGTATATTGCTTTAGTAATATTGCCCTTCCCATCTTTATAAGATCTTTCTAAAACTTTTATATAAAGTGGTAAATAAGTGGTTATAAACCAAGGAACAAAATATATAATTTGATTATGTAGAGCACAAGTTTCATAAAACTCTTGAGAAATATTATTTAAATCATCTTTACTATAAGTATCAAAAAACCAAGTTTTAAACTGATTTCATTTATCACTAAAAAATTCCTTTTGAATATAAATTCTAGCTTGTGACCCTGGACTAAAATCTATTTGGTATGGGATCATTAAGTATCATTGAGGTTGAAATCCATTTCGGATGCAGAAGGAATATCCTTATCAGAAATATTATCACTATCCTGAACAATATTTGTTTGGAGGTTAATCTTAACCCTTTCAACTGGCTTATCACCCACTTTAGTAGAAATTGTATGCAAAGATACAACACGATTTCTAGCTGGTCCATAGACTGGTTCAACAGGAGAAATATGTTGAATATCAGGCAACAGTCTACGATTGGTAAATGAATGTCTATTATAATTAGAACTAATAGCAGGCAAAAGTCTATTATTAGAAAATGATTGCCTATTATAAGTGGAACTATTATCATCAAACTGAATGCAAATCCTACCATCCGGATTTTGAGTAATATGAGAATATTCAGTATTACTAACAGCATTAGTTATCTGACTAGGGGATATCACCGAATCCAAAGTCCAAGTAGTTGGGAAATTAATCTCTTCCCACTTAATAGGTCTCCTCGTGGTGACCTTAGACTTTGTAAAATTCATTTCCACTAATATAGTCTGATTGGATGTATCATAGAGTTTACATCTGGGGTTTAACGTAGAAAGTAATTTAAAATAAATTCTATATGATAAACATATAAGTTCAGAACCAGGTGCATAATTATAACCATGCGTTTTCACATTTAATGTCAAGGCATCAAGTATATTAACATCAGATAGAGATAATTGAAGATTGGGTTGAGTATTAAAATATACTGGACCGTGGGCCACAGTAGATTCAATAGAACCCATCAGAGACTGTCTAAAATTCAGATTTCTAGCATCTCTGAGAGTAGCCAAAAACGTATCTGGTAACCTTTTAAGGGTTAATGGCTTAAAAGAAATTTGAACCACACCAACATGCAGATAATTATACTGATTTTTATATAAATCTAAATCATGCTTGTTTAACAAACGAATAGTCTGTTCAGAAGAGTTTAAAGCTAAAGATTGCTCAGTAGTTTTAACTAGTTATTTTGAAGAAAGTTTATCAAACCATCCATAATCATAAATTGTTCTAATAGGGACTTTAGGAATTGTCCATTTGTTCAACAAATCAAGATTTTGAGGTATATTTACCTCTTCTAATCTAGTATTTTTCGTACTAGTTTCTCCCAAATTCATAGAAACAAAATCATATCTATGTCGAATATTTTATATCTATCTCATATATACTATAAAAGTTCCTAGGCTCCCAAATAAGAGTAGTGCTATATTAGACTGTACCAACCATCTCGAAACCAAGTCAAGAAATTATATATAAAATTCATTTATATTTTGATAGATGTCGTCTCTTTCATGGTTTATATAGGAGAGAAGTTAGATATTCAACATAGATATAAAGTCTCTTAGCCGGACATAGTCACGGCCAGAGAGGAGATACTAGAAGAAAAACTATAAGTAAAAATAAGTACCTTTTGGCCGGGATGCAAGGCCTGAAGATGAAGAACTGAAGACTTTATTTACTTTGTTCTTCGATTACAAACTTCAAACTTCTAATTACAATTGAGAGAGAGAGAGAGAGAGAGAGAGAGATTTTAGAGAGAGAGGGGTTTGGCTTCTGCTTCCCTTCTCTGAAAGAATGAATCGTTTAAATAGAAAAGAAAAAGAATCTATGAACAACAAAATAGGGTCCCACATGGGTCCCTGTACAGTTTTTCTACTGCGCAAACAATGTTTTTACTGTTGATGAATAGTGTTTCTACTGTTGAAACAGTTTATCTACTGTTGAGTGGGGTCCAGCGGCTGGGTCCAGCGGCTTCACTGTTGAGTGGGGTCCGGCGGCTTTACTGTGCTGGTCGCTTTTCCATCTCTTTCATTTTGCGGAGAAATTCTTCCGCCTCTTGTAAGGCTTCATCAGATAATATCTTCTCTGATTCAATAGGTTGGGAATCATCTGCGATATCATCGTTGCTGGTCTCACTTTGCATTGAAGTGTCTGATTTCTCATACTGATTGATGGAACGAAGCAAATTTCTTTTTACTTCTTCCAAGTAGTCGTTGATCATTTCTTCTTTGTCCCCTTCTTGAAAGGAGATTTTTCTGGCAATATGCCGAACTGAACTATCATCAACCTTCTAGTCTCTCCTCTCTGGCCGTGATTATGTCCGGCAAAGAGACTTCATATCTATATTGAATATCTAACTTCTCTCCTATATAAACCATGAAAGAGACGATATCTATCAAAATATAAATAAATTTTATATATAATTTCTTGACTTGGTTTCGAGATGGTTGGTACTGTCTAATATAGCACTACTCTTATTGGCTTTGCCTTAGTGGCTTCGTCTAGCCAGCCGTGAACCTTAGCCCGATAAATGAGCTGAAAAGGACATCTTCTTTCACGGTTAGAACTGCTAGACACATGGGCTCAATGAGAGTATGTATTATATTAAGACAGACCCCTTGCTTGAGTAAAAGGTTTAACCTTCCATACAGTCATCAAAATATATAAAAAATTTAAGTATATTTCGATTCTTATAGCCTTACTGATTGTGCGGATTACCGCCAGTCTTTAAACATAAGGATACTGAATTAGCTAGATTAAGAACTCTCAATCGTGTTAAAATAGAGATCTTTAACTGGTGAAAACCTCGGTGGACATATAATAGTCAGCAGAGGTGTGAAACAATTCCAGTTCCCGATCAATCGGTGATTTCTGTTTTTGAGAAATTTACATTTATTATTATTATTATTATTATTATTATTATTATTATTATTATTATTATTATTATTATTATTATTATTATTATTATTATTATTATTATTATTACTATTGTTATTGCTATTGTTATTGTTGTTGTTATTGTTGTTGTTATTATTATTATTATTATTGTTGTTGTTATTATTATTATTGTTATTATTATTATTATTATTATTATTATTATTATTATTATTATTATTATTATTATTGTTATTATTGTTATTATTATTATTATTATTATTATTATTATTGTTATTATTATTGTTGTTATTATTGTTATTATTATTATTATTATTGTTATTGTTATTATTATTGTTATTGTTATTGTTATTATTATTATTATTATTATTATTATTATTATTATTATTATTATTATTATTATTATTATTATTATTATTATTATTATTATTTTATTTATTTTAAATAAACACCCTTTTAAAAAAGAAAAATTTTCACAAACCACTATTATTTAGTGGTTATTAGCTAGTTGTAGCTATCATTTACTATATTACTTCCTATAGCTATGTTTTCAGTTTTTTAGAGTGTATTCGATGTATTTAAGCTATTGTATTCATGAATACAGTAGTAAAATTCGGCGTGAAACAGAGGATTCCATCTAGACAATTATTGTATTTGACTGTATTCACGATATGTATTTGTGAATACAGTAACGTAAATAGCACAAATCGTGGTCTATTCAGCTGTTTTTAAACGGAAAGTGAATCAATTAACACAATAGACTCCTAATATAACACAAATAACTCAATTACATCACCCATAATCTGTTGATATCGTTCGTGGGTGTTTCTGTTTTTAACCAATAAAATTTGAGATTCATCTATAGTGCAAAAACATATGAATACATCCTGCAGATATATTTGAATACATATATACATCTGAATACATAAATTATATTAATTAAAAAAATATATGAATACATTCATGGAATACATTTGCTCATATTGCTTACAAGTCCAAAATCATCGTATGAACTTACCAGAATCGTCAAAAATACCGATCTGAGGTCCTTTACCAACAATGTTGACCGTGATCAACTCCAATAATTTTCAAATTCAAAAATCAAACTTTTTTTGAAAAATCTTATTTAAACTTTCTAGAAAATAAAACGGATCGTGCATGCAAGTCATAAATCATCGAATAAAGATATATAAAGTCTCAAATCATAAAATGAGAGGCTAGAACTCAAAATGACCCATCGGGTCATTGCATGCTCATAAGTGCGACCCTCGCAAACCCTAGGCATGCAAATTCGAAGCCATCCCTAGCTGCTCAGTCGCAAATGTGACACAACACCTTCGCAAATGTGAAGGTCCTCCAGAAGCAAAATGTCAAAAATGCCACACAAATCCTCGCAAATGCGAGGTCCCCAACAAGACCAGATCGCAAATGCGATCACAACTCACAAATGCGATACTCACAATTGCGTCTTCGAAATTATCCCGAAACACACCCGAGCCTCCGAGGATCCCGTCCAATCATACCAACTGTCGCGCCCCATTTTCTCACGAAAGTGGGTTTCGACATGTGACAACTCTTTTAAATGGGTATTAAAAGAGAAGAGTCGCCTCCTAACGATTTTTAAGGTGCATTAGGATACCTATTTATAAATAACTCTTCAACTAGTCAACGCCACAAAAGATCGGGTAAGGGCTCAAATTACCTCAAAGAGAAGGTGTTAGGCACTCTTCGAGATCCACAACTGTGGTTCCCGGCCGAATTCTAGACTATGTGGGATTATTGAATTAAATTAGATTGTAGGTTGTTGAGTTGTGAATTAATCCTACGTGGCCAAGTATATACATTAGTTAAAAGCAATTAATTAAAACTAGTCATGGAAAAAATGTAAGAATTGTAAATCGTTGAAAGCCTACTTAATTACATAAAAGGGGGAACCTAAATTTTTAAGCCTGATGGATCAACTCCCGTGCAAAGTCTGCTAAGACTTTTATAACCAAAAGTGCAATAGCTATTCAGGCAATTTGTATATCATGTCTGCTACCCTCATTACTATCTTTAAGTTGTTAACTTAAGAGCGTAATTAATTCTAAAATGCATCTTAATAAATAAAAAATAAAAGACCTACCCGTCCCTTCCTATAGTCCAAGATGCTTTGGACACTATATTCTAAAGGGATGGTTCTAGACTTAAGAAAAATCTCAGGTTTCTATTTCTGCTCTTATTAGCGTCACATAAAAGAGAGCACATTGGGACTTAAAGTAAGTAACACATAAGGCAAGTAACTGCTCATGTTGGCCTCCGAATTAATTAAGCAATTAGTTACTAAGGGTTCCCTAAAAAAAAGATGGTTCCGTAATTTAATACTCAAGTATTAAAGAAAAGTAATCTATATATATATATATATAAAGTTGGGAATAGAAAAAGTGATGTGTCACTCTCTTTGGCCAAGAAACCTATTTATCCTTTTTCTCCTTTTTTTGCCTTTTGTTCCCTTATTTTTCCTTCTGAATTCATTTTAAGAATTCCAAAAGTCAGTTTTTGAAACTTCCGATACCTCTTTACATGCCGAATTAATGAATTGTTTAAATAGGTATCAATATTACGTTACACTTTAAAATACCTTTTTGTAATCCCCGGCCCGAGGGGGTTTTGCTAGTCATTTCCTAATAGATTTGGTCAAAAATGCTTAATGCAAGTGTTTCCATCTTCCATAAGGTATGAGGCGAAAGACATGGTTTTGCGCCGGAAGTGAGAAACTCTAATCACCTACTCCCAATGCCTCAACAGTCAACACCGTCGCATTTATGGGTACTGCTTAGAAAGTTTTGGCAAGTCAAGCTTATGGAACTATAGATCTTAATTAAGACGGGTTTCAAGCGTGAAAATGAGGTTACCAACCACAATCCAACGTGTATTTGATAATATCTTTAAATTAAAGGTTATTGATTATTCTGCTTTTCGCTACTTTATTTGGGTGTGATACTCTTATCTGTATTGTGATCTCCACAAAATAACAAAATATTTACTTGCTTTTGCAAAATTTTGTAGAATTGACTTTTTGTGAATCTTGCGATGAAAAATTAGTTCTTCTTGGTATATGGCGGATAGAAAATACTACGCGCGGTTCAACAAGGTTGAGGAAAGACTTTATGAATCTGTGCATTTCAGATGGTGCTCAAAAAGTTGTGGAGTTGAAGTGATGATAGTAATTTTTTCTAAGTAACTTTTTTTTTTCTTGAAGTACCATCATTAGATAATTATAAAAAAATATGTCTTATATTATGAATGTGAAATTAAAAATCCTGTAACTTACGCTTCCACTGGAGTGCACGTACAAAAATTTTAGATCATCTTATGAAGGTTTAATCATCTTTCAAAATGGACTATGATCTTTGTAACATAACTACAACTTAAGAGGTGGCTGAAGAGAGTATTTTCTTGGCTTCCAACTTTTGACGTTATATAATTCTTTCCCTTTGATAGAGATATTGACTTACTTGTATGTACTGCATATTATAAAATGATACTAAGGATTTACTCCCTTTGACCCAAAATACTTATTACGTTTCGTTTTTTTAAAGTCAATTTAATTAATCTTTGAAGTTAAATTAGAGTAGATTAATTAAATATTTTAAAATTAAGATTTATATATTTAAAACTTAATGAAAAGTACTATAATTTACAATTCTTCTCATATTAATATGGTAAATATTGATCATAATTCATATAGTTTGACTCTCGAAAATTATAACGTGAAAATATTTGGCGCATTGACATGCAGACCAAAACCAACCAAACAAGTATCTCTGTCCATGTTATATTATCTGGTTGAACACATTGTTTAAGATGTCAATTTAACTTTTCTATGATATTTTTGGCGGAGATACTAAAACAAATGCTGAAAAGCAGTTTGATAGAAATGATCATACATTTGGCTGTCATACAAAACTTAGAGGCTCGTTTGAAATGGAAAAAGAGAGTACAAATGAAGGTTGATCCACATTTGATGGGGATTTGAATTGGTGACATATTTAGCTAGGCCACATTGTTGTGCTTAAAAATTTTTAACATAAATTTGACTGCACAATGAAATATATATTTCTCTCGTAACGAATATTTTTTATTTACTAATATATTAGTGACGTATCCAATAAATGGATGACAAGCATTTAACTGCTTGAAGTGTGTCAAACACGCTTGATGAGTGTAACATGCAAATCCATCTATCTTTTCTTACAAGTTAGAAAAGGAGAAAGTACAAGGAGATTGATAAATTTTTTTTTTTAGGAAAATGAGCAGAGAAGTAAGAAAAGAAAAAATGAAAGAAGAAAAGGGAGAAAGTAAAAGAAAGGGGAAGGGAGAGAAAAAGAAAAGTGGAGGCAAAAATTAGAGAAGAGTGATGGGTAATGGAAGACGAAAAGGAAGGAAAAAGTAAATAAAGAAGACTATTAGTATAAGAAAAGAAAAAGTAAAAGTAAAATAAAAGGATATATAAAAGGTACATAGAGATGTTATAAAATTTCTCATCCACATATACAGAGATCAATTTCCTTTATATTCTAGAAGACTAACAACCATTAAGTGATGAAACATTAGAGCAAAATATCAAATTAAAGTATTAATAATAAAATAAATTAAAATGCGAAATATAATCTATTTAAATTTGAAGTTTAGTTTTTTAGATCTTTGAAAACTAGAAAAAAAAATTAGGCATTTCTCTACCGCGCAAAGCGCGGATAGTTTCACTAGTATAAAATAAAAGGGGTAAGTTGAGTAAGGGTCCAATGCGCCGGAAGTGATTTGAAACGTAAAATTGAAAGCAAGCTCGAATGTTGATTTGAAATAAGCACAAGTTCCATTTATGATTCCCCAAAATGAAGACTAACTTATATACCCATGTAATAAATGTCTATGAGATTATCTTTCTGGTGAAGGCTAAAGCTGAAATAACTAGGAATAATCAAGAGGGTGGACCAAAATATTATGCAAAATATTCTTAGATTTTAAAATAAAATCAAATAAACCCAAATGCTTATAACCATGGGTATGGAAATTCTGTACGCTATGAATGATTACGAGCTCAAGTTATTATATAAAAATTGCTAAGACATAGTAGCAAGTACATATAAAAGAAAACTTATTTAAAAATCATTTTATAAAGTAATGTCACAGAATAAATTTGTGCTATTGGATCCAAATGAGAAATTCTGAGACAAATAAGAGCAAATAAGTAAACAATTAGCACATAATAGTCCCATCCCAGCAAACCCATTAACTATTACAATGTCATTATAAAGTATAACTACAATCAAACTGACTATAAAAGTTTCGGCACAAATGAGCTTCAAACAAATCCTCTCTGAACTTTTCCTTATCCCAGGCAACTTCTCAACTCGTCTAAATATTCATGTCGGTTTCAAGCATTCAAAATATACACCAAACATGCACGGATATGGAGTATTCTTTTTCTTTTTTTAACCACGAAATAGACTTGCACACATTAAAACTAGTACTCCCTAAGAGCATGCTCTATAATGGCGAATTCAGGTCATTTGCAACTTCAAACACATAAGAACACATCGAGACACAGAAAATGAGCAGATCTTCAACACGAGAATTGATTGTTTTTAAAGCAATCGTTAATAGTTTAACTACTTCCGAACATATACTCTCTATAATGTTAGATTCACTAACACTCCAGACAGAACATGGATATGGCATGGACTTTTAGCAGTTATCAAATTTATAACACTACTAGAAATTCGGCAAAAACCGACCAAGGTCGACCGACCAACTTTGGTCGGTAAAAAAACCGACCAAAAAACCGACCAAAGTTGGTCGGTTTTTCAAAATATTTTTTTTTTTTTTTTTACGAAACCGACCAACTTTGGTCGGTTTTCTTTGCCGCAAAAATGCGAGAAACTATTTTTGAGTCCCGCGAATTTTATGTTTCAAGAAACCGACCAACTTTGGTCGGTTTTTCAATTAATATAAATAAAAATTAATATTAATAAAACTGACCAAAATTGGTCGGTTAATTCGGCGGGTCATTTAAAAAAACCGACCAACTTTGGTCGGTAATTTTACTTTTTAATAAAACCGACCAACTTTGGTCGGTTATTTTCGTGCGAAAATACAATTAAAGAGTATAAATCAAATAAAAAATAGTCTTAAAACAAAATGTACCAATGATCTAGTGGTAGAATAGTATCCTGCCACAGTACAGACCCCGGTTCGATTCCCAGATGGTGAATTTTTTTTTTACATAATTAAAATACCGACCAACTTTGGTCAGAAAAAACCGACCAACTTTGGTCGGTTTTTTTTGCAATATTTTTTTTTTGAATTTAATTGACCGACCAAAGTTGGTCGGTAATTTCCGACCAACTTTGGTCGGTATTCCTTTCCGACCACAAAAATACCGTCCACACGTAAATGGTCGCGTTTTGGTCGGTTTTTGGCCATTACCGACCAACGTTGGTCGGTTTTTTTGGTCGATTTTTACCAGATTTCTAGTAGTGAGAATATCGTTTAGGCTAAAAAATCCTTTTCCTGAAGACATGATCTCAAGCAATTAACTAAAGTTCCTTAATTATTCAACCAAACAAAGGATAATAATAACATGAAAGATTAATGGTTTTATATGCATGATATCTAAAGATTAATACTCCTGGACAGTTAAACGTCGGCATCTATATGGCACGTATTCAAACATGTTCAGACGCAGTAGATAGTACACATACAGAGATTAAGAGACATACCTGAGCTTTTAACTTGGTATGTATTTCAAAGGAATGCCGCACGACATTCAGCATAACCAAGTGCGAACAAAACACAAAAGAAAGCAAAGAGAGACAAAATTTAAAGAAGACAACTAGTCTATTCTAACAAACAACTAGCACGTCAAGGGATAGTAATGCGTCGTTTAAGAAACTAACCAGTTGCGCAGAGCAGAATTAATAATAGAAGATAAGAAAACCAGAATTCTGAGCATGGTCAAAAACAAATAACCTGAATATTTTCCAAAATGTGCAACAATATATGCGAACACTCGCACAACAACAATAATAAAAATTGATACCCGGATCTTGAAACTTCAAGATCACACAAATATCAAGAGTTCCGAGCAGTGACTATGTCAAGTGTGTATAAGGAGTTAAACTTTGCCTTGGCTTGAGTCGGCAAAGCAGAGGATCAGTGAAGGCGGTAGTGCATAGAATTAGTCAGTATTTATAGTTATGAATTACACGTAAATTCTGCTACTAGAATGGAAAGAAATTATGTAAAAATAAAGAAAAGATTTTTTTCTTTTTAAGAAAGAGTTGTTGAGAAATTAAACAAATAAAAGCAATCTGCAAATTAGAAAAGGAAAGGAATGTAGATTTTGAATTTCGAGAAAGAAAAAAAAACGAGATTATAGCAATTAGCGAGAAGTTAGGGCTAGGTATATATTCTGATTATCAATTCAAATTTGAACCAATATAGAGCCATTGAAAAGGTAACAAATCAAAGCTTTTACCTTATAATCTGTCCAAGTTCATCCAAGAAGAATCACCACAAACCCCCATGATTTTGGCTATCGATGCTCCGAATGGAAAGCAATAAAGGAGCATGTTTGAGTGACAACAGTTTTAATCAAAAAATAGTGACAATATCAACTAGGAAATGAGAAAAATTAGCAACATTACGAATTTGATTAAGGAAAGAAGTAAGAAGGAAAAGATGTAAGAATAATGAAGGGAAGAAGTAAAGAAAAAATATAAGGAAACATGTCAAAGAA
Organism: Nicotiana tabacum; assembly: GCF_000715075.1. Lineage (NCBI taxonomy): Eukaryota > Viridiplantae > Streptophyta > Magnoliopsida > Solanales > Solanaceae > Nicotiana > Nicotiana tabacum. Next base: position 31,384,215 of record NC_134098.1, read on the forward strand.
TTAGAGAAAGAGACAAAAATGGAGGCAATGGCTAATTTGCCATCGACGAGTTTGACGCAGTCTTCAGGGGAAGGGATTTGGGATTGGCTTTTGTTTTGGGGGTTAGGTGGGTTGGCAGATAGATAAAAGGAAATGGGTTTTGGCCTTAACGAATTTTGAGCCAATTTAAGAATTGAAATTAGAGCTAAAGATTAGAAAGTCTTGGGTTAAAAAAAAAGGAATTTTTACCTCCTATAGCAAAGGTTGATACCTTATTTATTTTAAATAAACACCCTTTTAAAAAAGAAAAATTTTCACAAACCACTATTATTTAGTGGTTATTAGCTAGTTGTAGCTATCATTTACTATATTACTTTCTATAGCTATATTTTCAGTTTTTTTAGAGTGTATTCGATGTATTTAAGCTATTGTATTCATGAATACAGTAGCAAAACTCGGCGTGAAACAGGGGATTCCAGCTAGATAATTATTGTATTCGACTGTATTCACGATATGTATTTGTGAATACAGTAACGTAAATAGCGCAAATCATAGTCTATTCAGCTGTTTTTAAACGGAAAGTGAATCAATTAACACAATAGACTCCTAATATAACTCAAATAACTCAATTACATCACCCATAATCTGTATTTGACGCGAAATATGCTGAATATTTTTCAACAGAGCAATCATCGAGTTTCTAATACTTCCCTTTTCTGTTGATATCGTTCGTGGGTGTTTCTGTTTTCAACCAATAAAATTTGAAATTCATCTATAGTGCAAAAACATATGAATACATATTGCAGATACATTTGAATACATATATACATCTGAATACATAAATTATATTAATTAAAAAAACATATGAATACAGTCATGGAATACATCGAGACAGTGAATACAATGAAATACATGAAATACAACGAGATACATTGGAATACAATGAAAAAAAAGATAATGAATACAATGAAATACATGGAAATACAACGAGATACATTGAAATACACTTAAAAAAAAGGTAACAGAATCTTCAATTTGCTTAGCCCCAAACTCCGTCATCTTTGTTCAAGAACAACCCTAATATCATCTCATCGAAAGGGCCACGATTCTAACTCGAAGCGTCATTGTTCCCGTTTCGATCAAAAACCCAGTCCAAAGAGATCTAGGAAGCACAATAGACCAGTCGAACCTTCCTCTTCTTCTTTGTCTCCTCCGCTACTCAATTTGTAACAAACATCCATAGACCTCATTCTATTACAATTTCTAGGTATCCGGAATTGAGGAAACGGTGATTTTGGCTTGGCGTGAGAAGAAAGAGCGGAGATTCGCCGCTGATGGTGATGGTGGCGGAGACGCTTTCCAGGAGGAAGAACGATCCACAGATGAACTGATGAGAGAGAATTCATGAGTTTTATGGCTTTGAGAGAGAGAGGGTGGAGAAAAATCTGAAAGAATGAGGGAGAAAAATAATACAAAGCGTATTTTATGGCTTAAGGGTAGGAGGTGACCATAAATAGATATTTGGCTATAAAAATCAAAAGGTAGCTATGGAATATAACTTTTTAAAGGAATTTTTACCTCCTATAGCAAAGGTTGATACCTTATTTATTTTAAATAAACACCCTTTTAAAAAATTATATTTCATAGCTATGTTTAGGTTGAAGCCTTCTTCCTTATTTCCTTAGCTAGTCTTCCATTGTAGTACTTAGGGAGGACCACCTGATTCTTGCAAGGCTGCGAGCTTATTACCTTATTTACCCGACAGAATTTTTGATGTCCTTCCTCGCCTATAATTATCCCTAGTTACTTCTCCACGTTCTTGTGCTTGTAGGGTTGCTTTTGAACTTGATATTTTGATTGTCTTCCCAGCAACATTCTCTTTTATTTCTGTATTACTCATACGGTATCTTTAACTACCCCAACTCCTATCTGAGTATTTCTCAAGGATCACGATGTCATAACTGCGAGGCTGAATTACTATATTGGGTTTTACTATGTTTATCTTGCACGATCTATTGATTTGTCTGTATCCTCTTGTCTAGCCATAACTAGTCCCTTCCTGAATCAACTACTAACTACTCGTTGGCCCATTCTCATATCAATATTACGCGTAATATTTCTTGGGTTATTTCCTTTGTCTTAACTTACGTCCTGCAGTGGCTCCTTATCTATCAATAACATCTCGGGCAGGAACCCTTACTTCCTCTCCTTGACGTCGTGTTTGCACAATGTTCTGGAATCGTAACATATCTATAGGATTTGGATAAGTGCCATCTCATTCCTTTTTTATTTTTCTCGCATTCTTCCTTTACCATTCCATAGTCACTAGAACCACTTAATTATGACTTAATGCCACATCACTCCATATTCCCCCCTTTAGGGGAGTACTAAGAGCTGAAGCCACGAGGATCTACCTATAGATGTTTTACCTCTTCATCTTTGGCATCGTTTCACAACATCAATGACCCTTACTCGCCTTGCGGTAATCCTTCTGTACCAAGGATAACAAATTCCCTTACTCGCAATGGTGACACTTAGTGCAACTGGCACATACAATCCCTTAAGCTTAACTTTGCTCATATTACTTACTTTAGGGAAGCGTCTTCCTGAATCATTCTCTGAATTTCTCATGAATTGTCTTCTATTGTCCATTCTATTATCGCTAGAACGCAAATCTGAAATTCTCATGATGCTGACTATTATCAAGTCACTCAGTCCCTAATTCATGTTCACTTTATCTTGTTCACCAGCCCATACTGATTTCTATTATTTTGGGGTCTAATTTTTCCTTTCGGTAGTTGCGTTGGAGTCACGAACTTAATTTTCGAAGTGAGGATATGACTTTATGGCCTATACTCTTTTGTTGTCTCAAGGCCTGTCACCTCTCATTTTTCCCTTCATTTGACTATAGACTCTGTAATACTATCATTTTTTGCTCTACCGTTGTCATCCATGTATCACATCTTACTCTTAATGCTTCATTAGCTCTCTTCTTATTTCCTGCTAACATTTCTGTCTATCACTTTATCTGAAAACTTCAACAAGATATTCTTTTGCTTTTAGCTCCCTTTTGCTCCATCCACTGGCTCTTCGGGTTGTCTAGCATTATCTCTCTACTAAGGACGGGAGCCATACTAAGATAATATTTATCCCTTCCAGGCTTCTAGTGCCTATCTTTATGGTACTCATATCTAGCTGTACTATTTTAGAGTGCACCATCTGGGTGTCTCACAAGGAGATCTATGTAACGACCCGACTTGTCATTTTGAGTAATTACTCTCTTTCAACTATTTGAAGTCTTGAATAACTTCCTACGAGGTATTACGACTTGTACACAAAATTTGAGTTCATTCTGGATTGATTTTCTATGTTTCGATGTCCATTCTTCAAGAATATGTGGTATCACATTAAGCAAATGAGCTCCAAATTTAGTTTTGATTAAAGTATTAGATCCGTATTGAAATTATGGAGCCATAGCAAAAAGAATCATTGAATTCGGACATCGTATGAGAAAGTTATGCCTATTTTCGTAACTGGAATGATTTTTCCGTCGCCGCGAGCGCCCAGGGTAGCGTGGCGCGCTAGCCCTGGCGCTGGGAATTTTTGGGTACTGGAAACTGCGCCACAGGCAGCGCCCCATGCTACCTGTGACACCCGAAACATCTGAGGGTCTATAAAACGGGTTTTTTGACCATTTTTGACAAAAATAGAGTTGGGGAGCTCGGTTTAGGCGATTTTTGGGCGATTTTCATGGGAAAACATTGGGGTAAGTGTTCCTTATCCTATATTGATTATATTTTATAATTCCATATTCATTTACATCATGAATCCATGAATTTATGGAAGAAAAGTCTGATTTTTGTAAAATCTTCCAAAAATGTAAAATGAAGATTTGAAGGTCAATCCGATGTCGGAATTTGATAATTTTTGTATGGTTGGACTCGTATCGGAACGGGTGTTCAGATTTTGTAACTTTTATCGGGTTCCGAGATGTGGGCCCCATGGGCTATTTTTGAGCTAAATTTCGGATTTTATGGAAAATTAGCATTTTCATATGGAATTGATTTCTATGCCTCGTGTTGATTGTATCAAATTATTTTGACTAAGATTCGAGGCGTTCGGAAGCCGAATCACGAGGAAAAGGTTTATTGGATTAAAGAATTTGCTTGGATTGAGGTAAGTAACTCTTCTAATCTTAGAGTTGAGGGTATGAACCCTAAATATATGTATTTTTTGAATTGTTGGGAGGTGACGCACATGCTAGGTGACGGGCGTGTGGGCGTGCACTATAGAAATTGTGACATAATTGTTTATGTGGAATTTTATAGTTAAATAACCTTGGTATTTTCCATGCGGTGTTATGTGTTAAAGAAATTGAGCTGAAAAGCATATTACAAATCATGTTGAGGCTATGTGCCAGTATTTATTGGAACCCACAGAGGTCATATTGATGTGAATTATTGTGTTAAATTGAAAACTCATACTCAGTCATATTCATTTCATTACATATCATAACTCAGTTTTATGACTCTATTTTGATGCATATAAATATTTTGGGCCGAATGCCCTGTTTTACTAAAATGCCCGAGTGGCTTGATTTGTGAGGATGAGTGTGGATCGGGGCTGCCCGCCTGCAGCATACCTGAGTGAGGCCGAGGGCCTGAATTGTGAGGATGAGTGTGGATCGGGGCTGCCCGCCTGCAGCATACCTGAGTGAGGCCGTGGGCCTGATTGTGAGGATATTAATACCATAGCGCGTGAGTTGTCCGCGTAGCACGTGAGTTGACCGTGCGGGTCCAGGTATTTATACCATAGCGCGTGAGTTGTCCGCGTAGCACGTGAGTTGACCGTGCGGATCCAGGTATTGATATGATGGCACGTGAGTTGTCCGTGCAGATTATAACGCTTGGGATGAAGGATCCCCTCCGGAGTCTGTACACACCCCCAGTGAGCGCAGGTACCTACTGAGTGCGAGTGCCGAGTGACGAGTGACTGGGAGGCATGAGTGATTGTGAGGTTTGCCCGAGTGGCACGAGTGACTGTGAGGTTTGCCCGATGAGCTGTATATGAGTGATGTTCTGCCCGAGGGGCTGTTTATGATTTTTATCATTGAGTTGCATCGCATTGGCATGCACACATGACATACATGCATAGAGATGTATTTCCTCATGCTGTACAACATCACATCATTCTTGAGTTTTCACACATTGTTGACAGATGGGCATAGTGATGCATTTGTTTTACACGGGTTATCCGGAAGGAAAATGAAACATCTTATTTATTATTGACAAGATTTTGGGAGAAATTTATTATTTTCAAACTATTTATATTATTGGAAACTTCGGCAAACGATTTGGGTTTTCACTGAGATATTTAGAAGGAAAAACTACAATTTTTGAAATCATTATTTGGCTGAGTATTTTATCCCTGAGTTATTTATGGTATTATTTGCTTTATGTTGTTATGGATTGTTGTGTACTATTGGTTGTGGACCCGACCTTGGTAGAAGCTCGTTACTACTTTCAACCTACGGCTAGGTTTGTTACTTACTCAGTACATGGGGTCGGTTGTAGTGATACTACACTTCTGCACATTGCGTGCAGATGTTGGCTGTTGTTGTTGTTGTGCTCGATGGTTGCGGGACTTGAAGATGTACCTGCGTTCCTGTTGTAGCTGCCTCTTGTTCAGGGTAGCCTTAGATTTATAAAAGCTCTGTTTATGTAATATTCAAACAGACTATGTATTTATTTTATTTTCGCTTTGTATACTCTATTCTTAGAAGCTCATGATTTGTACTACCAGTTCTTGGGGAGATGTATCAGTTTTAGATATTTTCTTTTAATTAATTTCATTGGAATTGGATAGTTGGAAATTGGCTTACCTAACAGGTTGGGTTAGGTGCCATCACGACTAGTGGGATTTTGGGTCGTGACAAGATGGTATCAGAGCTCTAGGTTCATAGGTTCTACAAGTCATGAGCAAGTGTCTAGTAGAGTCTTGCAGATCAGTATGATGACGTCCATACTTATCTTCGAGAGGCTACAAGGCATTTAGGATAATTTCCCATCTTTCTTTCCTTTTTGTGCAGAATTGATTCAGCTTGAAATATAACTCTTTGAATTCCTTCCACGTATTCGTATACGTACATGAGCGCTCGGTATCAACTGTGCATCGCCGGCTTATGATTCTATGAATGAGGTTCGAGGTGTGTATTTTGTGTTTTGGTGATGGGCCAGTTTGGAGGACTTGAGGCCAAGTTTAGACCGCAGCTTAGGCTTGGTAGCTACAGTTGTAACCTGTACATTTGGACTCATATATCCGGTAATATCCCTATGAGTGGAAGTTGTGACTCGATGAGCGGTGGAATGGCTTTGTGATGAGTATGATGTAAATGCAGGATGTGTTTAGACGATTTGAATTTGACGAGAAGTATTTCCTTGAAATGTAAAGGAAAGGCCATTGGGTGCTTGTTTTTCGAATTGATGTGGCGTACAGTCTCTAGTATGAATGTTTTGAAGGATCTTTCACATTGTTAAATTTTGGGGTAAAACTAAATTCTCACGTCTGGTTAATGAGTTTGGACTCAGATAGACTAAGTGATTGCATAGTAATTGTGAATGCGAAAGGGTATAACAAGATACCAGATTGAGGCTAAGCAGGTGGATTATCCCCTGCAGAGTAATCTACGTAGGAGTATTCCTTATGATGTGAGTAGAGAGTTTCTTTTCTAATGACGGGGTGTATGAGTGGAGATTTGAATCTGAATATGGTTGAGAAAGTTGACTTGTGTGTTAAGAGGATGAATACGAGCTTAGCGGATGATTGAGGTATTTTTATGGTTGGCATTGTATGAACTTGGGAAGAAGTTTCATTGGACTGACTGTGGCATTATAGCAGTAAGAGAGTATTGGTATTGTGAGTTATGGAATGTTTTAATCTATGGCTTTGAGCCAAGTGGGGGAGTCTGCTATTGACAATTTGATTCCATGGTTAGGTGTTAAATTTTAATTTTGGTCTGAGGCATACTTGTGGCTTAGCTATGACTTGCAGAAGTTGAGATCGAGTATGACTCGAATAAGAAAATTCCTGGATAAGGATTATATTGCACGTATAAGTAAATGAAATTCGCGGGATGAGTAAGTTGTTATTGGTGAATGATGTAGTGCGCACGGAGTATGAATTTGATATGTGGTGTTAAAGTAGAGTTACTTCTTTGAGTGTTGTGGTGCCAATGGGGCACGTGTCTTTTGGCCCATTTGGGCGGTGCAATTAGATTTGAGCAAAGTGGGTAACCCGAGTTGATTTGGCGGTCAATTGGTAGGCCCAATTAAGATGTGTATTCTACACCGAGCTGGAATGGTTGGCTCCATACTGCTATTGTTGAGGGATGTGACATTCGGTTGATGTTGAGCTTATTCGTGTTCTGAGATGATCTGTGAGTTGCTCCTTTATGCTACGAGGAGTTGTGATTCATTGGTTATGTGCACAGATAGTGCGGTCCTATTTGAGTTTTATAGTGGAATTTGAGCGTGATGAGTATTTAGGTATTGCATGATCGATTGCGTAATGGTTATGTTCTTTCAGGTTTTGTGTGGCATTTTTTGTCATTTGCCTCTCTGTGGTTATTGATTTTGAGCAGGGTGGCTTGGGGTATATTATATGGACCAACAATTGGATGGGGACACACATTGCAGCAGAGCTATATTAAGGTATGAACCTTGTGTTAGAATCGGGTGATGGTGCTACGGTGTATGATGAATTTTCAGCATTTCGTTGTGGCGGTAGTTATTAATATTGCAGGGCAGTTCTCTCATTTGAGTCATTTTTTTTTTCATGACTGAGTACATTTGAATTGTTGCGTATTGGTGCACAGATGGCACGAGTTGTGGCTCTGAGTTATATTGGTGAGGCATGTCTATGAAAATAGTTGTGTTTAGTAATATAAGGTCATTGGACCTCGAATGGGTACTATCATATTTGATTACCGTATGTTAGGGAGGATAATATTGAAAGTCGGCTCAAAAAGCAATTATGGTTCTGGTTGGGGCGAGAGAGCTCCGTGACTTGTTTATTTCATGTGTTTCTTTTATTATCAACAGTGTACGAAGGTTTTGGGATGAGGTTTGGCTTGATATGAGGTTTTATAATAGTACTTGGTTGGTTTGGAGTAATTACTGTGATCGGGAATAGTGCTACGAGCAAGCGAGTTGTATAATATGTTGGTTGATTATATTTGTGGTGATAGTTATGGCTTGATACAACTTGTTCAAACTCATAAAGTGTATAAATGTAAGACTTGTGTCTTGAAAGAAATTCTAAAGGTTGGAAATTTAACTCCAATGTTTATGGGCTAGAGTTAAATTAATGAATTCAGTTGGATTGTGTTGTCAAGCCTATATGGAATAGGGTGACGTGGGTTCACCCTCGGGTACGTGTGTGGTAAGATGGAACAGTGATTTGATGGCTTGGAAACAACTCTTGACACGTTCGAGGACGAACGTATGTTTAAGTGGGGGAGAATGTAACGACCCGACTTGTCATTTTGAGTAATTACTCTCCTTTCAACTATTTGAAGTCTTGAATAACTTCCTACGAGGTATTACGACTTGTACACAAAATTTGAGTTCATCCCGGATTGATTTTCTATGTTTCGATGTCGATCCTTCAAGAATATGTGGTATCACATTAAGCAAATGAGCTCCAAATTCAGTTTTGATTGAAGTATTTGATCCGTATTGAAATTACGGAGCCATAGCAAAAAGAATCATTGAATTCGGACATCGTATGAGAAAGTTATGCCTATTTTCGTAACTGGAATGATTTTTCCGTCGCCGCGAGCGCCCAGGGTAGCGTGGGGCGCTAGCCCTGGCGCTGGGAATTTTTGGATACTGGAAACTGCGCCACAGGCAGCGCCCCACGCTACCTGTGACGCCCGAAACATCTGAGGGTCTATAAAACGGGTTTTTTGACCATTTTTGACAAAAATAGAGTTGGGGAGCTCGGTTTAGGCAATTTTTGGGCGATTTTCATGGGAAAATATTGGGGTAAGTGTTCCTTATCCTATATTGATTATATTTCATGATTCCATATTCATTTACATCATGAATCCATGAATTTATGGAAGAAAAATCTGATTTTTGTAAAATCTTCCAAAAATGTAAAATGAAGATTTGAAGGTCAATCCGATGTCGGAATTTGATAATTTTTGTATGGTTGGACTCGTATCGGAACGTGTGTTCAGATTTTGTAACTTTTGTCGGGTTCCGAGACGTGGGCCCCATGGGCTATTTTTGAGATAAATTTCGGATTTTTATGGAAAATTAGCATTTTCATATGGAATTGATTTCTATACCTCGTGTTGATTGTATCAAATTATTTTGACTAAGATTCGAGGCGTTCGGAAGCCGAATCACGAGGAAAAGGTTTATTGGATTAAAGAATTTGCTTGGATTGAGGTAAGTAACTCTTCTAATCTTGGAGTTGAGGGTATGAACCCTGAATATATGTATTTTGTGAATTGTTGGGAGGTGACGCACATGCTAGGTGACGGGCGTGTGGGCGTGCACTATAGAAATTGTGACATAATTATTTATGTGGAATGTTATAGTTAAATAACCTTGGTATTTTCCATGCGGTGTTATGTGTTAAAGAAATTGAGCTGAAAAGCATATTACAAATCATGTTGAGGCTATGTGCCAGTATTATTGGAACCCACAGAGGTCATATTGATGTGAATTATTGTATTAAATTGAAAACTCATACTCAGTCATATTCATTTCATTACATATCATAACTTAGTTTTATGACTTTATTTTGATGCATATAAATATTTTGGGCCGAATGCCCTGTTTTACTAAAATGCCCGAGTGGCTTGATTTGTGAGGATGAGTGTGGATCGGGGCTGCCCGCCTGCAGCATACCTGAGTGAGGCCGAGGGCCTGAATTGTGAGGATGAGTGTGGATCGGGGCTGCCCGCCTGCAGCATACCTGAGTGAGGCCGTGGGCCTGATTGTGAGGATATTAATACCATAGCGCGTGAGTTGTCCGCGTAGCACGTGAGTTGACCGTGCGGGTCCAGGTATTTATACCATAGCGCGTGAGTTGTCCGCGTAGCACGTGAGTTGACCGTGCGGATCCAGGTATTGATATGATGGCACGTGAGTTGTCCGTGCAGATTATAACGCTTGGGATGAAGGATCCCCTCCGGAGTCTGTACACACCCCCAGTGAGCGCAGGTACCTACTGAGTGCGAGTGCCGAGTGACGAGTGACTGGGAGGCATGAGTGATTGTGAGGTTTGCCCGAGTGGCACGAGTGACTGTGAGGTTTGCCCGATGAGCTGTATATGAGTGATGTTCTGCCCGAGGGGCTGTTTATGATTTTTATCATTGAGTTGCATCGCATTGGCATGCACACATGACATACATGCATAGAGATGTATTTCCTCATGCTGTACAACATCACATCATTCTTGAGTTTTCACACATTGTTGACAGATGGGCATAGTGATGCATTTGTTTTACACGGGTTATCCGGAAGGAAAATGAAACATCTTATTTATTATTGACAAGATTTTGGGAGAAATTTATTATTTTCAAACTATTTATATTATTGGAAACTTCGGCAAATGATTTGGGTTTTCACTGAGATATTTGGAAGGAAAAACTACAATTTTTGAAATCATTATTTGGCTGAGTATTTTATCCCTGAGTTATTTATGGTATTATTTGCTTTATGTTGTTATGGATTGTTGTGTACTATTGGTTGTGGACCCGACCTTGGTAGAAGCTCGTCACTACTTTCAACCTACGGCTAGGTTTGTTACTTACTCAGTACATGGGGTCGGTTGTACTGATACTACACTTCTGCACATTGCGTGCAGATGTTGGCTGTTGTTGTTGCTATGCTCGATGGTTGCGGGACTTGAAGATGTACCTGCGTTCCTGTTGTAGCTGCCTCTTGTTCAGGGTAGCCTTAGATTTATAAAAGCTCTGTTTATGTAATATTCAAACAGACTATGTATTTATTTCATTTCCGCTTTGTATACTCTATTCTTAGAAGCTCATGATTTGTACTACCAGTTCTTGGGGAGATGTATCGGTTTTAGATATTTTCTTTTAATTAATTTTATTGGAATTGGATAGTTGAAAATTGGCTTACCTAACGGGTTGGGTTAGGTGCCATCACGACTAGCGGGATTTTGGGTTGTGACAATCTATTAGCACATTTGTAATATCCTTCAGAAAGGTAAACTAACGCAAACAATTCATCCACCATTTTGGGTCACTCTAACCCCTGTCGGATCCTGATATCCCATCCTTCCCTTGAACCATATCTGTTAGCTCCCATAGGGCATAACTAAGATTGACGTAGCCAATTGTACATACCTCTGTTACTGTTGAATGTAACTCAAAAAGCTTATATTCCTCTGCCTGAATTGTAAATACTATTAACCTTCCTTAACTGGGCGCCTCGTACCCTTCTTCATCTTGCTTCTTTTGCTTGTTGAAACTTGTATTTATCTTCTGAATCTCCCATTGTCTTTCACCATAAAGGTGGATAGGTATTCTTGCCTTAAGGCTCCTTATCAAGAGGCTTACACATATTAGTACACACATGATCTAATGAAGACCTTATATTTACTTATCATAAGCATCATGAAAAATCGAGTACCTCTAACTCAACTCTTCCATAGTCACATTTAATCTCTTACCAAATGTCTTTCTGGATGTAGGTATCATCTTATTTCAAATCAAATAGAAGTTAGGAATTTGAATTCTTACAACTGAGCTCTGCCACACGATCTAGAGTAAGAAAAAAGAGTGACAGTCCTAAATGCCCTGTAGCCTCCTACTTGTAAGTGTGGTGCACGACACACCCATAAACAAGACTCTACTAAACACGGCTTGTAGACTCCCTACAGAACTGCTCTGATACCACTTTTGTCACGATCCAAACCGATGGGCCGCGACGGGCACCCGGTACCTTACTCAACCGAGTACCAACATAACGTATCTTTTCATGTCATACTATCATAGATAACTGAGTCGGAAAGCTTCCATGAGATAAGTAGAATACAACATGTAATACCAACTTATACATAAGACGTACGTGCCTATAAGACCAAAATAACCACTCGTACACTGAACATAAGCCGACAAAGCCATACAATCTTTTACGTATATGACATCTGTCTACAAGCCTCTAAGGATACATAATTTTCATAAAGGTCGGGATAGAGTCCCGTCATACCAAATAATACCCGTCTAAATCATACTAACCAAACAAGCAACTTCGAAGCAAATGGAGCGTACCAACACCTTTCGTTGAGCTGATAGCCTACTTGGAGGGATCTCGACCTGTCTATCGGGACCTGCGGGCATGAAATGCAGCGTCCCCAGGTAAAAGGAACATCAGTACAAATAATGTACCGAGTATGTAAGGAATGAAAATCAGTAAATAATAGACATGAGAGGAACATGGAGTAAAAGACTCGACATGTACGTTTGCATAGCTCTGTGAATCATTTTATTTTTTATAATGTCATACATATGCGTATAAATGTCATACCATGCATAGGTATATGCGTTCATAACATCATCAAGCCTCTGAGGGCATCCCATCATATCATTTCGGCCACTGTGGGCAAATCATCAATGTATACCAGCTGATCAGGTGGTGGTGCGTATATAACGCCATAACCTTTCCCATATCCCATATACATATATATATACGCGTATATAACGCCATCTTGTCATGGGTCAATGTGCATGTATAAATGCATGAAATGCATATGAAATATGTTAATAAAATCTCTCGGTACGTCATAAGACCATTATGCCTCTGATTAATATCATGAAATAAACTTTACCAACTTACGTATTTTTGAGACCCATGAACAGATGATAAAATAATATGACACATGGGGAATCAAGAACATAAGCATCTCTAGTATTTCTATGAATAGAGTCATTTATGAAAGTTGTGCATTTGCTCGTTTCGTTCGTGTCGTATAGATCATGCCAAAAAGAAATAAGGGATAGCCTTAACATACCTGAGTCGATTCTCTTGACAATCCCTCTAACATATGTTAACTTCGACAAAACACGTGACGGCAAGATCAGAGTAGGGAAAAATCAGTTGCTTAAAATACTAGGAATTCTCGTTAGATTCCTTGGAGATGCTGTGAAATCTTGTATGAACAGTTAAAGATCCGTACTTAGCATTTGCTATATGACTTGCGTTTGAAACTTAGGTTTTGTAACATACAAACATTTCTGTTTTGAATGCATATCATAATGGAATTGTGACTTGTGTCTTTTAATAATGGACACGATTCACGTTTTATGTGTCTATCCATTATTAAATGGAAATGACTCACTTTCTTTATGAATTGCCACATAACTTAGTTACTTTTGAGTCATAATTCTTTGATTCTTTAGCTGCCACTTAAAATACTACTTACTTTTAACATACCTTATATACCTTACTATCATGGTCATGTGGTACCTTGTATGGCACTAGTCCATAAATACGGGGTATTATAGCTTGGACCGTATTTTATCTCAAAATGACAAACTTCGACGAAACTCATTTTCTTCGATTTGGTTACCCTCTCACCTTCACAAACTTATTTGAAATAGCATAATACCTATAACCTCAAAAATAATCTCATTCACGAGCTTACGTCGATTAACTTACGACGAAACTTCAACGTACAAAAATGCAGGATGTAACATCATTCCCCCCTAGGACAGAACTTTTCTGATACCACTTTTGTCACGACCCAAACCGATAGGCCGCGACAGGCACCCGGTACCTTAATCAACCGAGTACCAACATAGCATATCTTTTCATGTCATACTATCATAGGTAACTGAGCCAGAAAGCTGCCATGAGATAAGTAGAATACAACATGTAATACCAACTTATACATAAGACATACGGGCCTATAAGACCAAAATAACCACTCATACGTTGAACATAGGCCAACAAGGCTATACAATCTTTTACATACATGACATCTGTCTACAAGCCTCTAAGGATACATAATTTTCATAAAGGTCGGGATAGAGTCCCGCCATACCAAATAATACCCGTCTAAATCATACTAACCAAACAAGCAACTCTGAAGCAAATAGAGCGTACCAACATCTTCTGCTAAGCTGATAGCCTACTTAGAGGGCTCTCGACCTGTCTACCGGGACCTGCGGGCATGAAACATAGCATCCCCAGGCAAAAGGGACGTCAGTACAAATAATATACCGAGTATGTAAGGGATGAAAATCAGTAAATAATAGACATGAGAGGAACATGGAGTAAAAGACTCGACATGTACATTTGCATAGCTCTTTGAATCATTTTATTTTTTATAATGTCATACATATGCATATAAATGTTATACCATGCATAGGTATATGCGTTTATAACATTATCAAGCCTCTGAGGGCATCCCATCATATCATTTAGCCACTGTGGGCAAATCATCAACGTATACCAGCTGATCAGGTAGTGGTGCTTATATAACGCCATAACCTTTCCCATATCCCATATACATATATATACACGTATATAACGCCATCTAGTCATGGGTCAATGTGCATGTATAAATGCATATGAAATACGTTAATAAAATCTCTTGATACGCCATAAGACCATTATTCCTCTAATTAATATCATGAAATAAACTTTACCAACTTACATATTTTTGAGACCCATGAATAGATGATTAAATAATATGACACATGGGGAATCAAGAACATAAGCATCTCTAGTATTTCTATGAATAGAGTTATTTATGGAAGTTATACATTTGCTCGTTTCGTTCGTGTCGTATAGATCATGCCAAGAAGAAAGTAGGGATAGCCTTAACATACCTGAATCGATTCTCTTGACAATACCTCTAACATACGTTAACTTCGACAAAACACGTGACGGCAAGATCGGAGTAGGAAAAAATTCGTTGCTTAAAATACAAAGAATTCTCGTTTGATTCCTTGGAGATGCTATGAAATCTTGTATGAACAGTTGAAGATCCGTACTTAGCATTTGCTATATGACTTGCGTTTGAAACTTAAGTTTTGTAACATACAAACATTTCTGTTTTGAATGCATATCATAATTGAGTTGTGACTTGTGTCTTTTAATAATGGACATGACTCACGTTTTATGTGTCTATCTATTATTAAATGGAAATGACTCATTTTCTTTAAGAATTGCCACATAACTTAGTTACTTTTGAGTCATAATTCTTTGATTCTTTAGCTGCCACGTTACTACACTTTCAACTTATCCAAATTTTCACCCCTACTCCTTAATCAATTTATTAATCCCCCACTAATTTAATAATTAACCAATTACCCACATAATTAAGAATTATCTCAAATTACTTAAAATACTACTTACTTTTAACATACCTTATATACCTTACTATCATTGTTCATGTGGTACCTTGTATGACACTAGTCCCTAAATACGGTGTATTATAGCTTGGACCGTATTTTATCTCAAAATGACAAACTTCGATGAAACTCATTTTCTTCGATTTGCTTACCCTCTCACCTTCACGAACTTGTTTGAAATAGCATAATACTTATAACCTCAAAAATAATCTCATTCCCGAGCTTACGTCGATTAACTTACGACGAAGCTTTAACGTATGAAAATGCAGGATGTAACATCATTCCCCCCTTTAAAGGCCAAGGATGAAATCTATTAAGGATAAAAGGGATATGTATGGGTGAATTGGGCTTGTTGAAGACTTTAATTGAAGATTTGAGGGTCGAGTTGATGTCGGAATTTGGTAAAATTTATATGGTTGGACTCGTGGTTGGATGGGCATTCATATTTTGTAACTTTTATCGGGTTCCGATATGCGGGCCCCACGGGCGAGTTTTGGATGAAATTTCGGATTTTTATGAAAAAAATTATATTTTCATATGGAATTAATTCCTACAATTTTTATTGACTGAATCGAATTATTTGTGGCTAGATTCGAGGCGTTTGGAGGCTAATTCACGAGAAAAAAGCATAACGGAATAATAAATTACACGGGTTGAGGTAAATAACAGTTTTAAATCTGGTCATGAGGGTATGAAACCCCGAATTATTGGATTATGTGAGTACTTTGGAGGTGACGCACATGCTAGGTGACGGGCGTGTGGGCGTGCACCGTAGGAATTGGGACTTGGTCCATTCCATGGAACTGTAAAGTTTAATAACTTGTTACTAGCTATATGCTCTCATTGTGTTATAGAAATTTGACTGCAAATCATGTTAGAAATCATGCTTAGGCTACGTGATGGTATTGTTGGGACCCGCAGAGGTCGCGTACCTATTGAACTACCTGCTTAATTGTTGTTTTGTACTCACTCACAATTTACTTGTTTATTTTACCTCAGTCTCTATTGTTTATTATTGATGCATCATATTATTGTTGTTTGGGATGATCTTTATGATTTCTGAGAGCCCGAGAGTCTAGAGAGGTTCACGACTGAGTGAGGCCGAGGGCTTGTTTGTGAGGTACATGATACCGTAGCACGTGAGTTGTCCGTGCAGATTCTGATATGATATTATAGCACATAAGTTATCCGTGCAGATCTTGATATGATACTATAGCACGTGAGTTGTCCGTGCGGATTATATGGCTTGGGCTAAAAGGAGCCCCTCCGGAGTCTGCACACCCCCAGTGAGCGCAGGTACCTATTGAGTGTGAGTACTGAGGGCTGAGAGCTGAGTGATTGAGCTATTGTGATGAGTTGAGTGACTGTTGCCCTGAGAGGTTGTACTTGTTTTTCATTTGTTGATGCACTTAGTTGCTATCTGTCATTATTGTGAAATTTATGAAAGATTCTACATCCGGATTACCTGAACTTGGACTGTATAAACTTATTTGACTTAAACTGCCGGATTTGAAAGCATGTCTATTCTTTGCTAGAATTATTGAAAATTAACTGTACTTGTATAGCTCGTCACTACCTTCTCAGTTCCTTATTTATTTTTGTTACTTACTGAGTTGGTTGTACTCACGCTACACCCTACACTTTGTGTGCAGATCCAGGTGTTCCCGGTCATAGCGGGTATTGATAGTTGAGCAGTGGATTCCAGAGACTATCGAGGTAGCTGCATGGCGTTCGCAGGCCTTGGCTCTCATTCATTATCTTTATCGCATTTCAGTTCCGATTCCATAGATATTGTATTAGACTGCTCCTAGTATAGAGGCTCATGTACTCAGTGACACCCTGATATCGGGATATTTTTCCTCACTTATATTTTGGGTTTTACCCCGTTTTTATGAAAAACTCCTATTATTTTAAATGTCCTAATTCATTTTTGTTAAATGTTGAAAGTGTTTTGGAAATGTCGGCTTGCCTAGTATCATAATAGGCGCCATCACGACGGGTTAGGTTTAGAGTCGTGACACTTATGTGTATCATCAGTTTCAGTTTTCGGGTGATTCAGAATTAGTTTGGAAGGATGAATTTCATGTTTGAAGCTTTAAGTTGGAAGAGTTGACCAAGTTTGACTTTTTAGTATTTGACCTCGAATCGAAGTTTTGATGGTTTCATTAGGTCCGAATGGTGATTTTTTTCTTGGGCATATGCCCGAATTCACATTTGGGTGTTTCTAGAAGGTTTCTGCACTATTTGGCAAAAGTTGGTAATTTGAAGGTTTGTAATGTTCATAAGTTTGACCGGGAGTTGAGTTTGATGATATCGGGTTCGACTTGTTGTTCCGGAAGTTGGAATAGGTTCGTTATGTCATTTGGAACTTGTATGCAAAATTTAGATTCATTCCTTATTGGTTAGGCTTGAATCGGACAATTGGTTCAAAGTTAGAAGTTTATGAACTTAAGAAATTGATCTTGGTCGACGATTCGTGGTTTTAATGTTAATATGTGTGATTCGAGGCCTCGAGTAGGTCCATAATATGCCTTGAGACTTGTTGGTATGTTCGGAAGAGGTCCCGAGGGGCTCGGGAGAGTTTTGGGGTGATTTCGGACTATTTCTAGGCCATTTTGAGTTGCTGGTTTTTGGCTTCGGCAGTGTGCATAGCGATCGCGGTCTTTGGGTCGCGTTTGCGATGAGTAGAATGGAAAAAAGGCAATTGTGAATTGCGTTCGCGGAGCATTCATCGCGTTCGCGAAGAAGAAATTCTACTGTTACTCACCCGACCTTGGAAGCTTATATCTTGTAATCTATAAGGAATTTGGAGATGATCCCAAAATAAAAGTTGTAGCCCTTTGTTTATAGTTTTTAGAAAATCAAACCATTTGTCATTTGGAATTTTGTACAAAAATGTTATGGCTGATACGCTATAGGCTATTTGGAAGAGTTGGGCAAGCTTGTTGGAATTTGTTCATCGCGATCGCGGGGGAATGTTCGCGATTTCGAAGGGTAAAATTGAGCTAGAATAATTTTTGAATCGCGATCATAATGTTGGGGACCGCGATCACGAGGCAATGCATTAAAACATTAATTTTTGGGAGTTTTAGTTCATTTTAGCATATTTTGAGCTATGGAGCTCGGATTGAGGCGATTTTCACCATATGGATTGGGGTAAGTGTTATCTACTCGGTTTTGATTATATTTCATGAATCTATCATTGTTTAAGCATTTAGTTTATGATTGCAAAAGAGAAATTGTGGATTTTGTCTAAAATTTCATAAAGTAAAATTTTAAATTTTGAACATCGATTTAGAATCGGATTTGAGTGAAACTAGTATGGTTGAACTCATAATTGAATGGGTTACCGGATTTTGTGAGTTTTGCTGAGTTTCGAGGTACGGGCTTGGGTTTGACGTTTTGGTTAGCTTTGGACTTTTGATTAAAGATTCTACTTTTGTCATTTGGAATTATTTCCCTAGGCATTATTTGATTTATTTGAGTTGCTTTTGGTTAGTTTTGAGCTGTTTGGAGGTCGTACTCGCGGGATGGCATTTCTAGAGTATTGTTTGGGTTGCTCGGTATTGGATTCGGCTTGTTCGAGGTAAGTAACATTTCTAAACTTGGTACTGACGGTATGAACCCATGAATATACGTGTTATGCGTTTGGTGTTGAGGTGACGCACATGCTAGATGACAGGCGTGTGGGTGTGCACCGTGTGAATTATGACTCGATTGATTTTGTGGTACTTTGTAGTGACCTAATCTTGTTTCTATATATTAAATTTCTACGTGCTAGATTAATTAAGCCGTGATCCATGTTAGAAACCATGTTTAGGCTATATACTTATCCTGTTGGGACTCACTGAGATCATTTCTGCTGTTGAGTTATTTGCTTAAATTGCAATTATATTTAAAGCCTATTTGGCCAAGGTTCTGGGAGGCCAAAAATACTTTTTCCTCCAAAAAAGTACTTTTTTAAAAATTTACGATGCTTGGCCAATACAGAGAAATACTTTTGGCCAGCAGCAGAAGCAATTTTTCTGCTTTTGGGAAGAAGCAGAAAATTTTAACTTCTTCCAAGAAGTAGAAGTAGAAAATTAATTTATTCAAGACAAAACTATCCTCACCATAAATTTATATTTTTCAAATTATCCCTTACTAATTTTAGTTTTTTCTTTTCATTTTTGTTTCTAGTTTTTACCATTCTTTTAAAATTAAAGATATCATATACATGAATCATATTGTAACTTTCTAAATTCTTTATTGACTTTTCTTGTTTGTGATTTTTTTTTGTGTAATGTATTGTAACTTTTCAAATTATCTTCTTCTTTTTTCACACTAAAGCAAATTATCAACATCCTTCTTTGGATTATCAATTCTCTTCCTACAAATAATCATTTATAATTTCTTCTGTTATATGCAATTAGTTCCTGAATCTTTAAAATAGTTATCAAATCTAATTTGTGAAAATTACCTACAAATAGGTAATAAATTTACAATTGCGTCGCATAATCTATCTATATATTATTAAAAGAAGAAGAAAAAGCACCCACATTAAGCCAAGTGGCAGCCTCACAATAAACCACTTGGCAATTTAGAACAAAGTTAGTAAAGTTAGGTAACAATTAGTTTCTTTTTGAATTTAAATTTTAAAACAAATTAAATTACATATTATGTGTTGTTAATAATTAGTTCCTCTTTTTGAATTTGAATTTAAACATACTTAACTATTTTTTTATAATTTATTTTTATATATTTAAAAATATTTCTATTTTACGCTCAATGCCATATCTTTCAAGTTTGACACTCAGAATCATCCAGTTACAACTATTATGGCTATACATAATTTCATCCGACGATATTCTTCTACCGATAAGGAATTCAACTATTATGCTAAAGAAGATATTACTGTAGAGATTGAGGAAGCAGATGAGCCTTCTGATATTTCTTTAAAAATGCAAAACAAGTCTTCTACTAATATGGAGGCATTGTGTGATAGAAGTAGAGATGAAATTGTTGAGAAATATTATCATTTGTGAGTGACTTTACTTATTATTTCATGGTGTATTATCAATATATAGTAATTTTTGGAATAGACTTCTAATTTATATTGAATGATGTATTTTGATTATTCAATCATCATGTAACAATAAGTAATTATACTAGATAATATTATATGCTTTGGTATAACTATATATGTAAAATTAATTTAAATCTTTAATATGTTTGTTTACTTTATGTTTTATATTTTAATTAAATCAAATAAAAATAATAAAAGTCTCTTACGATAAATATTTAAGCTTATTTTTCTCTTTAAAAGAGTTATAAGACCTTGGTATTATCTTTTTTGATAATTTAACACTCAAAAGCACTTTTAAAAAGGTTGTCCAAACACAATTTGTTTACCAAATATTGCAAAAAGTACTTATTAAATTAATTGGCCAAATACAAATAGTTTTGTTTTCAAAAGTACTTTTGAAAAAAGTACTTCTAAAATAAAGTACTTTTCAAAATAAGCATATTTTGACAACTTGTCTAAACGGGCTCTTAGTCATACTCTTTCATTGCATATCATATCCCAGTCTCTGATATCATTTGTCTCACAGCATATTATCATTGTTTGGGCCGATTGGCATGAGATTTGTGAGGCCGAGAGATTGGAGAGATTGATGACTGAGTGAGGCCGAGGGACTGATTGTGAGAATGTTTATGGAATCGGGATGCACGCCGCAACATGCTTTATAGATTCATTCCATGATTGGCTTATACTAGCGCTTGGGCAGGATCCGCCCCTCCGAAGTCTGACATACCAGCAGTGAGCGCAGGTACATATTGAGTGCGACTCCCGAGCGCGAGTGCAGAGTGATTGGGAGGACTGAGTGACTGTGAGGACTGAGTTACTGGGAGGACTGAGCTAATTGATACTCCGAGAGTATGCATATGGTTTTATCACTGCGTTGCATTACAGTTGACATGCATACATGGCATGTAGTAATTGAGATGCATTTCCTCATGCGGTAAGGCACAGTGACATTCATGACTTCGCATACTCATTGACATATAGGCATAGAGATGTACTTTCCTCATGCCAGCTGATAATGAAACATCTTTACATGTTGTTGAAAGTTTTTGGGAAAAATCACAGATTTCAGATTTACCCATATTTTGGTGATTTCGGTGAAAGATTTGGGTTTTACTGTTATACTTGAAAAGCATGCCTATTTTCTGGCACTGTGAATGAGCTGAGCATTATATCTTTGAGTTATTACTTATACTGCTTTAGTTATATTGTTATGAGTTATTCCTGGCTGTTGGTGTTGGACTCTGACCTTTGTCCAAGCTCGTCACTACTTTCATCCTAAGGTTAGGTTTGTTACTTATTGAGTACATGAGGTCGGTTGTACTCATACTACACTTCTGCACCTTGCGTGCAGATTTTGGACGCTGATGTTACTGTGTATGGCGGGAGCTGGCATTGAAGACGTACTTGTGTCCCGGTCATAGTTGCCTTTTTGTTCTTGGTAGCTTTAGAATTATTAATCTATTCATGTATATTTTAAACAGATGATTTATTTATTTCATACCAGCTTGTAAACTCTAAATTTTAGAAGCTCATGATTTGTACTACCAGCCCCTAGAAATGCTTTGTATAAAATTCTAGTTATATTATCTGTATTCCTCTTAGTAAATCTCGTTTGAATTGGATTGTTACTAATTGGCTTACCTACCGGGTTGGGTTAGGTGCCATCACGGCCGGTTGAATTTTGGGTCATGACAAGTTGGCATCAGAGCTCTAGGTTCATAGGTTCTATGAGTCATGAGAAAGTGTCTAGTAGAGTCTTGTAGATCGGTATGATGACGTCCATACCTATCTTTGAGAGGCTACATGGCTTTTAGGATAAACTTCCTATCTTTCTTTCCTTATCGTGCGTCATTGATTCAGCTTGAAGCGTATCTCTTTGAATTCCTTCCACTCACTCGTATGCGCATGCGAGCGCTTGGTATGAGCTGCAAATCGACGGCTTGTGGAATTCCATGGATGAGGTGCAATATGCGTCTTGTGTGTTTTGGTGATGGACCAGTCTAGAGGACTTGAGGCTGGATTTGGACCGTAGCTTAGGCTCGGTAGTTTCAGTTGTGTGAGTATATTCTTTTGGACTTCTATGTCTAGTGGTGTTCCTATGAGTGGGATGAGTAGCTTGGTGAGTGGTTGGATGGCTATAAGATGAGTAGGATGTGACTGCGGGAAGTGTTCAGATGGTTTGAATGTGTTGAGAAGAGTTTGCTTGAAATGTAAAAAGGACTATTGGGTGCTTGATTCTATCTTGATGTGACGTATAGTATCGAGTTATGAGTGTGTTGGAGGATCTCTCAAGTTGTTTAATTGTGGAATGTATTAGATTCTATGTCTTGTTGATAAGTTCGGACTCGGGAAGATTAAGTGATTGCATAATTGTGGTTGCGAAAGGGTATAGAAGGATGCCAATTTGAGGCTAAGCAGGTGGGTCATCTCTTGTGGGGTGGTCTATGGAGGTGTGATCCTTATGATATTGGTAGAGTCTTTCATTTCTACCAGTGGGTTATAGGTGTTGCGATTTGAGTTTAAATCGGTTTTGAAAGTTGACCTGACCGTCACGAGGATGAATGTGAGCTTAGCAGATGATTTGAGGTACTATATGGTTTGTGTTACATGAGCTTATGAAGGATTTAGTTGAATCTCACTACGGTATTATGGCAGTAATAAAGTATGGGCACTATGAGTTATCTTGTGTTTTGATCTATGGCTTTGAGCCAAGTGGGGGAGTTTGCTATCGGCGATTTGATTGCATAGTTACGTATTGTATTGGTTTCGGTCTGAGGCGTACTTGTGGATCAGTTATGACTTGCAGAGGCTGGTTTTGAGGATGACTTAAGCAAAGAAAGTTTTGGATGCATGGTGTATTATACTTTATGGGTATATGGGGATCATGGAATGATTGAGTTGTTATTCGTGAAGGATGTAGTGTGCATGAAGTAGGAATTTGCTCGGTTGTGTTAAGGCGGGGTTATTTCTTTGGGTGTTGTCGTGCTAATGGAGCACATGTCGTTCGGCCCGTTTGGCGTAGTGCAATTGAGATTTGAACAGAGTGGATGACTCTCGAGAAGGTTCTAATGGATTCAAGATTTATATGTAGCAATTGAATTTTTTTTGGATTTTTGTATATGGCTAGAATCTGAGATTTACATCGGATGGTATCGAGACTCGCGGTATTTCTATATCACTATGAATTCTACATTTAAGTATCATAAAGGTAAAAGAAACGACTTTAGATTCAGAGAAGGTCTCTTCAGAGTGGGTGTCTTGGTTGTGGTACTTATGAGGTGTTTAAGAAGGAATACAACGGCTTATGGGCCTTAGGGCAGTGTGGTTTTATGCTAGGATCTCTTGCGGTGAGCTTGGGTAAGGATCTTGGTGTTCTGGAAAGGATAAGTGTCACCTTGAGGGTAATTCTAAAGGAACTCGGAGGAAATATGACAACTTGGTAGTAGGTTGGATCAATATAGTAATAGTGTGCTCGGTTCTTTTGGATCTTATGATACGGTGAGGCTTTACGGGTGTTTTATGGCAATACTCTTGGATTTTTCGATCGGTGTGGCTTGGTTGAAATAGAGGGATTCAGTTCTGATAGATTGGTTATGTGCAAATGGATTTCAAAGTGTTCTCGATAGTTTCTACCACGGTTTGAGGTAGATATTTCCTACCGGCATGAGGAGCATGTTTCGTCTTGTGATTTTCTAATCAAGTGAAATGTTCCTAGATAATTGAGTATGTAGTATGCTTGTGACTCACAGTTGATTATGAGATTCTCGTCCTTTTCATATGATGGCATGATAGATGCTGTGCATCCTGTGGGATTGAGATTTGCATGTACAAGGTTGCGGTTCAGTTTTGAAGAGATGGTCATGAACTTAGACAACATGGGCGATTTCAGGTGATTAGATGAATGCTATTACTACTCGGTATTGCCTGAGAAGGGTGCGCATTTCAGAAGGCGCATTGTTTTTTGACTTACGGACGCTTCATCGGCATTGCGGTACTCGCTTGGTTGATCGAATACTGACGTTCATATTTTTTTATGTGGCATGGAAGAATTATAAAGGTAGTCCCAGTGGGATGATCGTGTATGAGAGATATTTTAGATATTCGAGTAGTGGAGTTGGTATCAGCTATGGTGGTTCGTGTGTCCTATGGATTTAGAGACTGAGTGTTCTCAGAAGCAGATTGTTTCGTAGTTGTGGACTATGAAGATGTGACCAAAGTTAGCTAGCTGGTAGCATGTGTTATAGTGAGGTCATTGTGTACTTTTGGAGGGTTATTTATCTATCTGGGGATGACCAGAGTTGATTTGGGGGTCTATTGGTAGGCCCAATGAGGATGTGCATTCTACACCGGGTCGAATTTGTTGACTCAGCACAATTAGTGTTGAGGGGTGAGTCATTCGGTTAGAGTTGAGCTTGCTCATGTTCTGATAAGTTCTATGCGTTCCTCTTCTATGCTACGAGGGGTTGTGATTCGCGGGTTATGTGCACACATGGTGCAGTTTTGTTTGGGCCTTGTAGCGAAATTCAAGCGAGATGGTGATTGGGGTGTGAAATGATTGATTACGCTTTGGTTATGGTCTTTCCAGGCTGTGGTATATTATGTTATTTGCTTCTCCATTGTTATGGTCATGCACTTCATGTACTTGATGTCGAATTGCGTGTGGTTGTTGATTTTGAGCATTGTGGCTTGAGGCATTTCATAGGACCGGTGTTTGGATGGGGCCACACATTGCAGTAGAGTTATGTTAGAATATGATTTTTTGAGTTAGATTCGTGTTTCTTGGACCTATTATGTGTGATGGGTTGGTAGCATTGCGTTTGTGGTGGTACTTTTTGAGCTTGCGGGACGGTTATCTCATTTGAGTCATTTTTTATTTTTTGGTGCATTTGAATTGTTGCGCATTGGTGCACGGATTGCACGGTTTGTGGCTTAAGGTTGTTGTTACAACCCAAATTCGCATACCATAGATCACACCGTAAGTTAGTCGACGTAAATCCAAGAAGAGATTATCTTTGAGATGATAAGAAGTTAATCCTATTGGTCTTAAACGATACAAGGGTGTATAAGAGTGGTTAACAAATATTAGAAGTTAAACGAATCAAGGATGTTGTAACCCGTATTTTCGGGTAACACTAGAGGTGATTAACTGTCCCAAGAGGTCTTGTTTTAATGTATTTGAATCATATAATATCCGCATCATAAGTCTTGAAGTCAAGCGAGTTATGAAACAAAAGTCGATAAAAGTTGTCGCAACTTAGGTTTATAATTTTACTTAAACTTTAGGTCAAATGTTACTGCATTTTCTCCCAATGTGCTTGGAATTATGGGGTGATCTACCTATCAAATTGAAGATCTATGAGTCTAGTTTCCAACGCATTAAACCGTTCGTCGATACGATCTCGGAATAGAGAGATATTCGCATTTTCGCGAGAGTGCGCCAAGCTGCTCTCTATGGGGCCCACAAAGGCGGTTTAAGACATATGGACATATATAAGATACCTCAACCCCGTTTTAAGTCATTATTTTTCAGTATATTCAGACCTTATAACCCTAAAATCAGTCTCTCAAGGTTCTCTCATGATCCAAGAACCAAACAAAGGGCAAACAACACAAATCAAATGTCAGGAATCCCGTGGCGCTAGTAAGTTTCTTGTTCTTCTTGTTGTTGCTGATTTTTGTGTTGTTCCAGCTCGTGTGGGAGGTTGTTTTAAGTGTTTTATGTCCTGTAAATACACCTTCAAGTTTTTAATATCAACCCTAGGTGATTTCAAGTCTTCTAAAGTAATTCTAGTGCCGAAAAACCCGAATTAATTGCTAGTTTTGCTTCCTTGTTCTTGTGGCAGAATTGAAGGGATATTTCGTGGAAAATTAAGGTCAGATTGGAGTTGTTCTTTCTGTTTAAAGGTAAGGAACCTCTTACTCTATATATATATTTAAGATTATCCAAGTTGCAGCTAAGTCGTTGAAGCTAGAACTTGTGAAATATATATCGAAAGGCTTGGTAGTAATGTTGTTGGTTGGTGGACTATTTTGGAGGCTCAATATGATTATTAATGATGTTGTTTGGGCTGTTTGGTGATTGTATTGACTTGTGGGAAGTCATATAAATAGGGGAGGTGCTGTCCGTTTCATCGTAAAATAGGTTGTGGTCGATACATAATAGTTACGACGCTTAAACGATAATGATAGTGTCATTTGTCTTATTGTAGACTAAGGAGTCGTGACATTTGCATAGCTTGAGGTTGGGCAGTATATACAAGGTATGTGAAGCTATCCCCTTCATTTTTTTGCACGACTCCGATTGTACATAATGTAATGAACGAGCTCCCAAAGATACTCTACTCTTAGAAGCTAGCAGTACTTACATTGCTGCCCTTCTTATGAAACGATTGATATTGATGTTACTTCTATTATTCTTATATTATCAATGTTGTTGGTAGTTCCTTATTCTTATAAGATTCTTGATGAAGAGTTAATCCTAATAACATGTACGAAGGATACCGACCTTACGTCACTCCGAAAGGTTCAAAATGTGATTCCAATGAGTCCAGCATGCATCATATATATGTATCTATTTTACTCTACCGAGCCGCGCTATAGTCGGCCGGGTATGGCACCTATTGTGCAACCACTGATCAGTTGGGTTTTACCGAGCTCCACGTGGCCGGGTACGATTCTACCGAGCCCTATGATGGCCGGGTACGTTTTACCGAGCCTATTACGGCCGGGTACGATATGATGATGGTGATGCCCACAAAGGCGTATGTTTTAAAAGTTTATGTATATATATGTATGTATCATGTATTTCATGTCAGTAGCCCTCAGAGGTACCCAGATGTCACAGGTTGTATATTCTCTATCCCTGTTTACATTACTGTTCTCACTTATGCTTTCCTGCCTTACATACTTAGTACTTTATTTGTACTGACGTCCTTTTTATTTGTGGACGCTGCATGTCGTGCTGCAGGTCCTGATAGACGGGTAGACACAGCTCCCCCATCACAGTAGGCTATCCGGTTCAGCGGTTATTGGCGAGATCCCTTCTCCGGACTTGCCGTGATCTTGGTATGCATTTTTGTTATAGACATTATGGGTATGTCGGGGCCCTGTTCCGGCAATGTTGTAGCATTTATGTTCTTTTAGAGGCTCATAGACAGGTGTCGACTTATGTATGGTTTAGAATGCCTTGTCAGCTGATTTTTGTTGTATAGTCTTTCATGGCATCATGGTAGCTCGTACCTTATATATAGTTTCTTGACAGTCTTGTCGTCCCATGTTATGTATGTTCATGACATTATCTTTCATTGTTGGATGTTCATAATCCATGTCTACTATTTATATTGATCTTGTTGGCCCTTAAAGATAATAAGGAAGGTTAGATAAAATGTACGTTGGTGCTCGGCAAGTATGGCCCGGGTGCTAGTCATGACCCTCCAGTTGGGTCGTGACAAACTTGGTATTAGAGCAAGTCTGTCCTAGGGGTTGTCTATGAGCCGTGTCTAGTAGAGTTTTGATTATGGATGTGTAGCGCGCCACATTTATAATCAGGAGGCTACGTGACATCTAGGGTTGTTACCTTCTTCCTGAATCTAGATCGTGTGTAGAGTTGAGTAGTAAGTGTTCATATCTAATATTCACCTTGTTTTCTTTCAGCGATGCCTTCGACTAGGAAGCAAGCGATTAGTAAACGGCTTGATACAGCTGTGGGAGAGGGTAACATTCAGGTGCCTCCAGCCAGAGCAGGCCAAAGTGAGGCTCAGAGTGAGATGCCGTCTCATACCTCTCCGTCTCCTCTAGAGGATATTAGGAGGCACCCAGTACATCCAGTTCCTCCGTCTGGCACTACAGACCACGATATACGCAGTGCGATGCAATTGTTAACTAGCTTGGTAGCTGCTCAGGCTCAGAGGCAGAATACCGGTGCTGCTGATAAACTGGTTAGTGCGAGAGTTCGTGATTTTATTAATCTAGACCCTCCAGTGTTTACCGTATCAGACCTCAAGGAGGACCCACAAATATTTATTGATCAGATTCATCGTACATTGTGGGTTATGCATGCTTAGTGATACGGAGGCAGTAGAGTTGGCTTCTTATCGGTTATGGGATTTAGCGGTTTTCTGGTATGATAGTTGGGAGAGATCTAGGGGTCTGAACGCTCCTCCAGCCGTGTGGAAGGAATTTTCTGAGGCCTTTCTTCGTCACTACTTGCCAGTTGAGATACGACGAGCTAGAGCTGATAAGTTCTTGAACCTTCGACAGGGTAATATGAGTGTACGAGAGTATAGTATACAGTTTGATTCTTTAGCAAGGTATGCTCCCCATATGGTGTCAGAGATGAGTGATAGGGTGCATCTGTTCGTGAACGGGTTGGGACCACATCTGATAAATGAGTGCACAACAGCCTCCTTGGTAGAGGGCATGGATATTTCCCGTATTCAGGCTTATGCCCAGACCCTAGAGGATCGTAAGCGCCAGCAAAGGGCAGATAGGGAGCAGGATAGGGGCCAGCATAAGAGGGCAAGATTTGCAGGGTATTCTGATGAGTTCAGAGGCAGTATCAGGCCCCAATCTTTGAGGAGTTCGGCGCCACCTGTAGCTAGTGCTCCTCCACAGTTTCAGAGGCCTCGGTATGATCGATTTACCTATTCTGGTTCAGGTCAGAGTTCGAGGGCATCAGGCTCACAATTTCATAGAGATACTAGTCAGACGAGACCCCCAACACCTCGTTGTGATCAGTGCGGCAAGGCCCACTTTGGACTGTGCCGTCGAGGTTCCGATGCGTGCTATTCTTGCGGACAGCGTGGCCATATGATGCGGGATTGTCCTAACAGAGGAGGTGGTGGTATGGCTCAACCGACTGGATCTGTGTCTGGTTCTTCCTCATCAGTTCGACCTCCAGCACAAGGTTTTCAACAGTCTACAGGTCGTGGTAGAGGTAGAGGTTCAGTGCCGAGTTCGAGTGGTGCTCAAAATCGAACCTATGCTCTAGTAGGTCGACAAGATCTCGAGTCATCTTCGGATGTTGTTACAGGTATATTGTCTGTGTTTTCTTATGATGTATATGCGCTAATTGATCCAGGATCTACCTTATCATATGTTACACCCTTTGTGGCTAATAAGTTTGGCATTAAACCTGAATTGATAAGTAAACCACTTGCGGTATCCACTCCGATAGGAGATTCTGTGATTGCTAGAAGGGTTTATAAAGGTTGCACTGTGATGATTTGTAGTCATCTAACCTCGGCAAATTTATTTGAGTTAGAAATGGTTGATTTCGATGTGATAATGGAAATGGACTGGTTGGCCTCATGCTATGCAAATGTTGACTGTCGTACGAAGATGGTTAGGTTTCAGTTTCCAGGTGAACCCGCCATTGAATTGAAGGGGAACATTGCTACGCCGAAAGGTAGGTTTATTTCCTATCTTATGGCAAGGAAGATGATCTCAAAAGGTTACATTTATCATCTTGTTCGCGTTAGGGATGCGGAGGCGAAGCCGCCTACTCTACAATTAATCCCCGTGGTCAATGAATTTCCAGAGGTTTTCCCAGATGAACTCCCAGGCCTTCCTCCTGAAAGGGAGATTGAGTTTAGCATTGATGCATTGCCTGACACTCAACCGATCTCTATCCCTCCATATAGGATGGCCCCGGCAGAGTTGCAAGAGTTGAAAGCACAGTTGAAGGACTTGCTGGATAAGGGTTTCATTAGGCCTAGCACTTCACCTTGGGGTGCGCCAGTCTTGTTCGTGCGGAAGAAAGATGGGTCGTTAAGGATGTGTATCGATTATCGACAGTTGAATAAGTTTACAATAAAGAACAAGTATCCACTTCCAAGAATTGATGACCTGTTTGACCAACTTCAGGGTGCCAAGTATTTCTCCAAGATTGACTTGCATTCAGGGTATCATCAGGTGAGGGTTAAGGAGAAGGATATTCCAAAGACGGCCTTCCGGACAAGATATGGGCATTTTGAGTTCTTGGTGATGTCGTTCGGGCTAACAAATGCCCCAGCAGCTTTTATGGATCTCATGAATAGTGTATTCAGGCCCTATCTTGATGTGTTCGTGCTCGTATTCATTGATGACATTTTGGTGTATTCTCGTTCGGAGGCGGAACATGCGGGCCACTTGCGGATAGTATTACAGACCCTTCAGGATCATAAGTTATATGCTAAGCTCTCTAAATGTGAATTTTGGCTGAACTCAGTAGCATTCCTTGGCCATGTGATATCTGATGAGGGTATTAGTGTCGACACTCAGAAGATCGATGCAGTGAAGAATTGGCCGAGACCGATAACACCGTCAGAAGTCCGCAGCTTCCTAGGGCTAGCAGGATATTATAGGCGGTTTGTAGAAGGGTTTTCCTCTATATCAGCACCATTGACTAAGTTAACACAGAAAGCTACCAAGTTCCAGTGGTCTGATGCTTGTGAACATAGTTTTCAGGAGCTAAAGAATCGATTGACATCCGCGCCAGTGCTCACTCTCCTAGAAGGAACAGAAGGTTATGTGGTATATTGTGATGCCTCAGGTATAGGTTTGGGGTGCGTATTGATGCAACGTGGGAAGGTGATTGCTTATGCATCAAGACAATTGAAGAAGCATGAAAAGAATTACCCGACTCATGATTTGGAATTGGCTGTAGTAATATATGCTTTGAAGATATGGAGGCACTACTTATACGGCGTCCATGTTGACATCTACACAGATCACAAGAGTTTACAATACATCTTCAAGCAGAAGGAGTTGAATTTGAGGCAGCGTAGGTGGCTTGAATTACTGAAAGACTATGACGTCGAGATATTGTACCATCCCGGTAAAGCCAATGTTGTGGTAGACGCTCTCAGCCGTAAGTCAATGGGAAGCTTAATACATATTGAGGCAGGTAGACAAGGGTTGACCAAAGAGCTTCACCAGCTGGCCAATATGAGAATCAGATTGTTGGACTCTGATGACGGAGGTGTTACTGTACAGAATACAGCAGAATCATCTTTGGTAGCCGAGGTAAAAGCACGGCAATATGAAGATCCTACCTTAGTAAGATTGAGAGAGGGAATTCAGCAGTGTAAGATTACAGCTTTCAAGATCGGAGGAGATGGGACACTGAGATACCAGGGCCGATTATGTGTACCTAGTGTGGCAGGGTTGCGAGAGAAGATTATGATTGAGATTCACCAGTCCCGATATTCTATCCATCCTGGCTCGACAAAGATGTATCATGACGTTAAGGAGCAGTATTGGTGGGATAACATGAAGAAGTCTATTGCAGAATTTGTAGCCCAGTGTCCTAATTATCAACAAGTAAAGATCGAGCATCAGAAACCTAGTGGATTGATTCAGAATATAGAGATTCCGACCTGGAAATGGGAGGTGATTAATATGGACTTCATTATTGGATTACCTCGCTCTTATCATAAGTTTGACTCCATCTGGGTGATAGTTGATCGACTTACAAAATCTGCCCATTTTCTACCAGTTAAGACAACTTACACGGCTGAAGATTATGCAAAGTTATATATCAAGGAGATTGTTAGGCTTCATGGTGTGCCGGTATCTATTATATCAGACCGAGGAGCTCAATTTACAGCTAACTTTTGGAGGTCTTTTCAGAAGGGTTTAGGTACACAAGTAAATCTCAGCACTGCATTCCATCCGCAGACTGACGGACAGGCTGAACGTACCATCCAGACGCTTGAAGATATGCTACGAGCATGTGTTCTAGATTTCAAGGGAAATTGGGATGACCATCTGGCACTTATAGAATTTGCCTACAATAATAGCTACTATTCCAGTATTAAAATGGCCCCGTATGAGGCACTGTACGGGAGGAGATGTAGATCACCAGTTGGATGGTTCGAAGTCGGTGAGACAGAATTATATGGGCCAGATTTGATTCACCAAGCCATTGAGAAGGTGAAAGTGATACAAGAGCGACTGAGGACGGCACAAAGCAGGCAAAAGTCTTATTCCGATGTCCGGCGTCGTGATCTGGAATTTGAGGTTGGTGATTGGGTTTTCCTGAAGATCTCGCCGATGAAGGGTGTTATGCGTTTTGGGAAGAAGGGTAAGTTGAGTCCGCGGTATATTGGGCCGTACAAAATGCTTCGACGAATTGGACAGGTTGCTTACGAGTTAGAATTGCCATCTAAATTGGAATTTGTCCACCCGGTATTCCATGTATCTATGTTGAGAAAATGTATTGGAGACCCTTCTCGGGTCATCCCTATCAAAGATGTACAAGTTACAAAGGATCTATCATATGATGAAGTGCCAGTGGCTATATTAGATCGACAAGTTCGCAAGCTGAGAACAAAGGATGTAGCTTCCGTGAAAGTATTATGGAGGAACAAGAATATAGAAGAAATGACATGGGAAGCAGAAGAGGAGATGAAGTCTAAATACCCTTACCTATTCCAGAGTGAAGATAACGAGGATGCCGGGGGAAAGAAGGACGCATTATAAGGTGAAACGGCTCTATGAGGTAAGCAATAGCTTGTGAATACTCTTTTTTTTAATACAAAATGGTGATATGCAGATAATGTACATATCCATAATGCTTTGTATAGTCTTGTAAGGCCATAGGTTGGGTTTAACTGCTTGCAAGTTTGGCTAGTGTCCATTTTATGGGGGAAACTCAGCCGGAAATCTCCGTCGGAATCCACGATGAGTTAGACACCCCATAAACCCTTACATTCGAGGACGAATGTTCCTAAGGGGGAGAGGGTGTTACAACCCAAATTTGCATACCATAGATCACACCGTATGTTAGTCGACGTAAATCCAAGAAGAGATTATCTTTGATATGATAAGAAGTTAATCCTATTGGTTTTAAACGATACAAGGGTGTATAAGAGTGGTTAACAAATATTAGAAGTTAAACGAATCAAGGATGTTGTAACCCGTATTTTCGGGTAACACTAGAGGTGATTAACTGTCCCAAGAGGTCTTGTTTTAATGTATTTGAATCATATAATATCCGCATCATAAGTCTTGAAGTCAAGCGAGTTATGAAACAAAAGTCGATAAAAGTTGTCGCAACTTGGGTTTATAATTTTACTTAAACTTTAGGTCAAATGTTACTGCATTTTTCTCCCAATGTGCTTGGAATTATGGGGTGATCTACCTATCAAATTGAAGATCTATGAGTCTAGTTTCCAACGCATTAAACCATTCATCGATACGATCTCGGAATAGAGAGATATTCGCGTTTTCGCGAGAGTGCGCCAAGCTGCTCTCTATGGGGCCCACAAAGGCGGTTTAAGACATATGGACATATATAAGATACCTCAACCCCGTTTTAAGTCATTATTTTTCAGTATATTCAGACCTTATAACCCTAAAATCAGTTTCTCAAGGTTCTCTCATGATCCAAGAACCAAACAAAGGGCAAACAACACAAATCAAATGTCAGGAATCCCGTGGCGCTAGTAAGTTTCTTGTTCTTCTTGTTGTTGCTGATTTTTGTGTTGTTCCAGCTCGTGTGGGAGGTTGTTTTAAGTGTTTTATGTCCTGTAAATACACCTTCAAGTTTTTAATATCAACCCTAGGTGATTTCAAGTCTTCTAAAGTAATTCTAGTGCCGAAAAACCCAAATTAATTGCTAGTTTTGCTTCCTTGTTCTTGTGGCAGAATTGAAGGGATATTTCGTGGAAAATTAAGGTCAAATTGGAGTTGTTATTTCTGTTTAAAGGTAAGGAATCTCTTACTCTATATATATTTAAGATTATCCAAGTTGCAGTTAAGTCGTTGAAGCTAGAACTTGTGAAATATATATCGAAAGGCTTGGTAGTAATGTTGTTGGTTGGTGGACTATTTTGGAGGCTCAATATGATTATTAATGATGTTGTTTGGGCTGTTTGGTGCAATGTATTGACTTGTGGGAAGTCATATAAATAGGGGAGGTGCTGTCCGTTTCATCGTAAAATAAGTTGTGGTCGATACATAATAGTTACGACGCTTAAACGATAATGATAGTGTCATTTGTCTTATTGTAGACTAAGGAGTCGTGACATTTGCATAGCTTGAGGTTGGGCAGTATATACAAGGTATGTGAAGCTATCCCCTTCATTTTTTTGCACGACTCCGATTGTACATAATGTAATGAACGAGCTCCCAAAGATACTCTACTCTTAGAAGCTAGCAGTACTTACATTGCTGCCCTTCTTATGAAACGATTGATATTGATGTTACTTCTCTTATTCTTATATTATCAATGTTGTTGGTAGTTCCTTATTCTTAT
The DNA here is from genome assembly GCF_000715075.1 of Nicotiana tabacum. NCBI lineage: Eukaryota > Viridiplantae > Streptophyta > Magnoliopsida > Solanales > Solanaceae > Nicotiana > Nicotiana tabacum. Next base: position 31,418,901 of record NC_134098.1, read on the forward strand.
AAGATTCTTGATGAAGAGTTAATCCTAATAACATGTACGAAGGATACCGACCTTACGTCACTCCGAAAGGTTCAAAATGTGATTCCAATGAGTCCAGCATGCATCATATATATGTATCTATTTTACTCTACCGAGCCACGCTATAGTCGGCCGGGTATGGCACCTATTGTGCAACCACTGATCAGTTGGGTTTTACCGAGCTTCACGTGGCCGGGTACGATTCTACCGAGCCCTATGATGGCCGGGTACGTTTTACCGAGCCTATTACGGCCGGGTACGATATGATAATGGTGATGCCCACAAAGGCGTATGTTTTAAAAGTTTATGTATATATATGTATGTATCATGTATTTCATGTCAGTAGCCCTCAGAGGTACCCAGATGTCACAGGTTGTATATTCTCTATCCCTGTTTACATTACTGTTCTCACTTATGCTTTCTTGCCTTACATACTCAGTACTTTATTCGTACTGACGTCCTTTTTATTTGTGGACGCTGCATGTCGTGCTGCAGGTCCTGATAGATGGGTAGACGCAGCTCCCCCATTACAGTAGGCTATCCGGTTCAGCGGTTATTGGCGAGATCCCTTCTCCGGACTTACCGTGGTCTTGGTATGCATTTTTGTTATAGACATTATGGGTATGTCGGGGCCCTGTTCCGGCAATGTTGTAGCATTTATGTTCTTTTAGAGGCTCATAGACAGGTGTCGACTTATGTATGGTTTAGAATGCCTTGTCGGCTGATTTTTGTTGTATAGTCTTTCATTGCATCATGGTAGCTCGTACCTTATATATAGTTTCTTGACAGTCTTGTCGTCCCATGTTATGTATGTTCATGACATTATCTTTCATTGTTGGATGTTCATAATCCATGTCTACTATTTATATTGATCTTGTTGGCCCTTAAAGATAATAAGGAAGGTTAGATAAAATGTACATTGGTGCTCGGCAAGTATGGCCCGGGTGCTAGTCATGACCCTCCAGTTGGGTCGTGACAGTCGGGTAAGTTTCTCGAATTCATGATATCCAATCGGGAAATCGAGATTAATCCCGATAAGATCAAAGCCATCGAAAATATCACAGGAAGGATAATATCGTAAGTCGGCTTAGGATTTGGCTTTGGTTCTTGTCGGACGAGAGAGGGATCCATGACTTGTTGATATGATAAGTGGTTATGAGTTTCTGCATGTTTCTTTCATCATCGGCAGTGTACGAAGGTTTTAGAATGAGGTTTTATTTGATACGAGGTTTATTACTGATACAAGGCTTGTTTTGAGCAGTTATTGTGGTCGAAAATTATCGCTATGAGTATACGAGTTATGTGATATATCATACGATTACATCTTGGGTTATGGATATGACTTGATACAGCTTGTTCATAATTATACAGTGTGTAGGTACGAGATTCAGGTCTTGTAAGGAATTCCGGATGTTGGAAATTGGGTTCTAAGTTTTATGGGCTAAGGTTGAATTAAGGATCTTCAGTTATGTTGTGTCGTCAGGCTTATATGGATTGGGGTGATGTGGGATCACCCTCAGGGCATGAGCATGATAAGGTTGCATAGTGATTTGAAGACTTTGGAATGACTCTTGGCACGTTCAAGGACAAACGTATGTTTAAGTAGGAGAGAATGTAACGACCCGATCGGTCATTTTGAGCATTTGCACTTGCTTGGTGGTTTGAGGGAATAAGTAACTCCGTATGAAATATTATGACTTATGTGTATCATCGGTTTCGATTTTCGGGTGATTCAGAATTAGTTTGGAAGGATGAATTTCATGTTTGAGGCTTTAAGTTTGAAGAGTTGACCAAGTTTGACTTTTTAGTATTTGACCTCAGATCGAAGTTTTGATGGTTTCATTAGGTCCGGATGGTGATTTTTGACTTGGGCGTATGCTTGAATTCGTATTTGAATGTTTCTAGAAGGTTTCGGTACTATTTGGCGAAAGTTGGAAATTTGAAGGTTTGTAATGTTCATAAGTTTGACCGGGAGTTGACTTTGATGATATCGAGTTCGAATTGTTGTTCCAGGAGTTGGAAAAGGTTCGTTATGTCATTTGGAACTTGTATGCAAAATTTGGATTCATTCCATATTGGTTAGGCTTGAATCGGATGCTTGGTTCGAAGTTAGAAGTTTAGGAACTTAAGAGGTTGATCTTGGTCGACGATTCATGGTTTTAATGTTAATATGTGTGATTTGAGGCCTCGACTAGGTCAGTAATATGTTTTGAGACTTGTTGGTATGTTCAGACGGGGTCCCGAGGGGCTCGGGTAAGTTTTGGACTATTTTTAGGCCATTTTGAGTTGCTGGTTTTTGGCTACAACAGTGTGCATAGTGATCGCCGACTTTTGGTCGCGTTCGCGATGAATAAAATGGAAAAAGGGCAACTGTGAATCGCATTCGCGGAGCATTCTTCGTGTTCGCGAAGAAGAAATTCTACTGTTACTGACCCGACTTTGGAAGCTTATATCTTGCAATTTACAAGGAATTTGGAGATGATCAAAAAATAAAAGTTGTAGCTCTTTGTGTCTAGTTTTTTTTTGAAAATTAAACCTTTTTTCACTTAGAGGTTTTTACAAAAACGTTATGGCTGATAGACTATAGGTTGTCTCGAAGAGTTGGGCAAGCTTGTTGGAATTTGTTCATCGCGATCGCGGGGGACTGTTCGCGATCGCGGGGGACTGTTAGCGATCGCGAAGGGTAAAAATTGAGCTGGAATATTTTTGAATCGCGATCGCAATGTTAGAGACCGCGATCGCGTAGAGGGACCCCCTGGCAGTGCATTAAAACATCAAATTTCGGGATTTTTAGTTCATTTTAGCATAGTTCGAGCTACGGAGCTCGGATTGAGGCAATTTTTATCATATGGATTGGGGTAAGTGTTCTCTACTCAGTTTTATTGTATTTCATGAATCTATCCTCGTTTTTGGTATTTGGTTGATGATTGGAAAAGAGAAATTGGGGGGTTTTTGTCTAAAATTTCATAAAGTGAAATTTTGAATTTTGAACATTGATTCAGAGTCAGATTTGAGTGAAACTAGTATGGTTGGACTCGTAATTGAATGGGTTGTCAGATTTTGTGAGTTTTATCGGGTTCCAAGGTTCGAGCCCGGGTTTGACTTTTTGGTTGACTTTGGGATTTTGATTAAAGATTCGACCTTTATCATTTGTAATTGTTTCCTTAGGCATTATTTGATATATTTGAGTTGCTTTTGGCTAGTTTTGAGCCGTTCAGAGGTCGGTACATGCGGGATTGCATTTCTAGAGTATTGTTTGGCATGCTCGGTATTGGATTCGGCTTGGTCGAGGTAAGTAACACTTCTAAACTTGGTGCTGAGGGTATAAACCCCTGAATATACGTGTTATGTGTTTGGTGTTGAAGTGATGCACATGCTAGGTGACGGGCGTGTGGGCATGCACCGTGTGAATTATGACTTGATTGATTCTATGGTACTGTGTAGTGACCTAATCTTGTTTCTATCTATGATATTTCTACGCGCTAGAGTAATTGAGCTGCGATCCATGTTAGAAACCATGTTTAGGCTATATGCTTATCCCGTTGGGACCCACTGAGGTCATTTTGATAGCTTGGCTAAACGGGCTCTTAGTCATACTCATTCATTGCATATCATATCCCAGTCTCTGATATCATTTGTCTCACAACATATTATCATTGTTTGGGACGATTGGCATGCGATTTGTGAGGCCGAGAGACTGGAGAGATTGATGACTAAGTGAGGCCGAGGGCCTAATTGTGCGGATGTTTAAGTGACCGGGATGCACGCCGCAATAGGCTTTATTGATTCATGCCATGATTGTCTTATATTAGCGCTTGGGCAGGATCTTCCCCTCCGGAGTTTGACATACTAGCAGTGAGCATAGGTACCTACTGAGTGTGAGTGCCAAGCGTGTGTGGAGTGATTGGGAGGACTGAGTAACTGTGAGGACTGAGTGACTGGGAGGACTGAGTGAATTGATACTCTGAGAGTATACTTATGGTTTTATCACTGCGTTGCATTATAGTTGACATGCATACATGGCATGTAGTAATTGAGATGCCTTTTCTCATGCGGTACGACATTGTGACATTCATGACTTCACATACCCATTGACATGTAGGCATAGAGATGTACTTTCCTCATGCCATCTAATAATAAAACATCTTACCTGTTGTTGAACGTTTTTGGGAAAAATCACTATTTTCCGATTTACTCATATTTTAGTGATTTTCGTGAAAGATTTGGGTTTTACTATTATACTGGAAAAGGATGCCTATTTTCTGGCACTGTGAACGAGCTGAGCATTATATCTTTGAGTTATTACTTGTACTGCTTTAATTGTATTGTTATGAGTTATTCCTGGCTATTGGTGTTGGACTTTGACCTTTGTCCAAGCTCGTCACTACTTTTAACCTAAGGTTAGGTTTGTTACTTATTGAGTACTTGGAGTCAGTTGTAGTCATACTATACTTCTACACCTTGCGTGCAGACTTTGGATGCTAATGTTGCTGTGTATGGTGGGAGTTGTCATTGAAGACGTGCTTGTGTCCCGGTCATAGTTGCCTTTTTGTTCTTGGTAGCTTTAGAATTATTAATATGTTCATGTATATTTCAAACAAATTATGTATTTTTTTTATGAGCTTGTAAACTCTAAATCTTAGAAGGTCATGATTTGTACTACCAGTCCTTGGGAATTCTTTATATAAAAGTTTAGTTATATTATCTTTATTCCCCTCAGTAAATCTCTTTTGAATTGGATTGTTGCTAATTGACTTACCTAGCGGGTTGGGTTAGGTGCCATCATGACTGGTTGGATTTTGAGTCGTAACAAAATGGCTCTTCATCGCGAAAGTGATCGTTGGATCGCGAGTTCAAAGGCTTGGAGGGCGGGGGCGGGAGGGTGATGCCTTCACAAACGCGATGAAGGCTTCGCGAACACGAAGAGCACTTGACACCCAGATATTTATATGGCTGAAAATTGGGATGTAGCCATTTTTCACTATTTTTGAGACCTAGATCACGGGTTGAGGAGATTTTTGAAGAGATTTTCATCCCAACATTATTGGTTAGTAATTTTACCTACTTTTAATTTATTCTCATGAACAACCATAGATTTTATTCCTAAATCTATTATTTTAAAGAGTAAAAAATGAAATTTTGGGGAAAAACTTATGAAGGCTAATTTTGGGGATTGGGACCTCGATTTGAGGTCCAATCTTGATACAAATTATATCTTTTGGCTCGGGGAATAGTGGGTAAACGAGAAATGGTCTTAATTTTGAATTTTGACCATGTTTGTCACGTCCCAAACCCGGGGAGGCAAGATTGGCACCCGATGTCTCACTTGACCGGGCATACCAACCCAAAATAACATAACCATAACATATAAAATATTTGGGGTCGACAAGGCCACATATACAATAATATGAAGATAGGAAAGATATAACAACATCGATAGGTGGACAACATATACAATAATATGAAGATAGGAAAGACATAACAACATCGATAGGTGGACAACCATATATATATATATATATATATATATATATATAGTATTTCTATAAATAAAATAGTATGTTTATAAATTAAATAGTATGTCTATAATTTTTGTGGTATGGTAGTATGATAAAATTTATAAGGTAAAAGGTAAAAGTTTTGTGGTAAAACTTTTTTGTACTTAAAGTCTTATGTTGTAAAATCCTACTTGGTACTATCCCTGTCGTAATCTGTAGACTTATGTTGTTACTATTTTAACAAAATTATGAACTAAAATTACCCCTTATATGCTTCTTTTTATTTTTAAATTTTTTACTCTGTTCATCTCTTCTTCCCAACCTTTTAAAGAACTATATCTTTTCTTAACACTTTTTATTTAACCTCACCCTGGCCACAGTTAAAGATATTGTAAGGCCCCGTAAAATTTTTCAAGGTAATTTAAGGTTTCGTAGTGCTGAAGTAGGCTTACGTGTTTGAGGATTGTAGCAATTCTTCGTGGCGAGCTTGCGAGCCGCGGTACATACGTGTTTGGGTTGAACAATACGTTGAGGAGTTAAAGGAAAATTTTGGCAGAAAAAGGCATTTCTGCGGTCCATTATGCGGCCACAGAATGGCCGCAGCGTGAGGCAGGACTGGGGTAGGTTTGGGTGACATTCTGCGGTCGACTATGCGACCGCAGAACTGTTCTGCGATTCATTATGCGACCGCAGAACATGTCTTCGGGCTGCATAGTGACCGCAAAACCAGGCAGAGTTTCCCAGTTTCGGAGGTTCATTTCGCAGTCCATTTCGCGGACCACAGATGAATTTTGCAATTGCATATGCAACCACAGATCCTGTTCCGGAGCTTCATTTTTGGATTTTTATAACCCGATCCTACTTCGTTAAATAGATGATATGTACCTTCTTTTGAGCAAAAACCTGATATTTTGAGGGTTAGAGAGTGCCCTAGAGTGGGAGAGAGTTCTTCAACAATTTGTTCTTCAATAATTTGTTCTTCAATAATTATGGACTTTGTGGCAGGACTACCTCGCACACCTCATAAGTTTGACTCGATTTGGGTGATTGTGGATCGACTCACGAAATCAGCACACTTCTTGCCGGTTAAGGCTACCGACACAGCAGAACAATATGTCAGTTGTATATCAAAGAAATAGTCAGGTTGCATGGCACTCCAGTTTCTATAATTTCTGATCGGAAGGCACAGTTCACGGCTAATATTTGGAAGAAAGTTCAGCAAGGTTTGGGTAATCAGGTGAATCATAGTACAACCTTTCACCTGTAGACTGACGGGCAGGCAGAGCGGACTATTTAGATGCTTGAGCATATGTTGTGCGCTTGTGTTGTAGACTTCAAAGGTAGCTGGGATGATCATTTGCCACTCATAGAATTTGCCTACAACAATAGTTATCATGCTAGCATTCTGATGGCACCGTTCGAGGTTTTATATGGTAGGAGATGTTGATCTCCCATTTGGTGGTTCGAGATTGGGGAAGTAGAGTTGATAGGGCCAGACCTCGTGCATCAGGCTATGGAAAAATTTAAGATCATTAAGGAGTGGTTGAAGACTGCTCAGAGTCGTCAGAAGTCCTATTCGGATGTTCGTCGTAGGGATTTGGAGTTCAAAGAAGATGATTAGATATTCTTGAATGTTTCCCCCATGTAAGGTGTAATGCGATTTGGTAATAAAGGTAAATTGAGTCCGAGGTATGTCAGACCATACAGAATCATCCAGAGAATTGGTGAGGTGGCGTACAAGCTTGAGCTACCACCTGAAATGTCATTAGCGCACCCGATGTTTCATGTGTCTATGTTGAAGAAAGTAGTTGGAGACCCGACAGTCATTGTTCCGGTTGAGGCTATTGAGATTAATGAGGAATTGACTTATGAAGAGATTCCAGTTTCTATTATTGATCGGCAAGTCCGAAAGTTGAGAAATACAGAAATTTCCTCCGTGAAAGTATTATGGCGAAACCAGCAGGTTGAAGAGGCTACTTGGGAGGCCGAGGAAGAAATGAAGAAAAATTATCCTTATTTGTTTGAATAGCCATGTATTTATAAAGTTGTGTTCTATGAAAATGCTAAGAGTTACCTTCTATGAATTATGTATCATTTGTACAATTGATGTTAAGGGTGTTCCTTTTATGGTAATATATTACTTATGAGGCCACAATTGGTGTTGTTATTATGTTATATTGCATTATCTGATTAAGTATATGTTGTTAGGATTGGTTTATGGGATTCCTTGACAGGTGGATAGGCCTAGTTATAGGGGAGACTCGGGCGAAATTTTTGAAAATTTAAGGAGTTAGCCAAGTTTTGCTACTGCTGGTATGTGTAAATTAACAGTTGGGCCACATTTGATGGTAATGTCAGATTTTGACCCTCATTCAAGGACGAATGATCCTAAGTGGGGAGAATGTAAGGCCCCGTAAAAATTTGCAAGGTAGTTTGAGGTTTCATGGTACGGACGTTTTGGGTTGAACAGTGCGCTAAGGAGTTAAAGAAAATTTTTGGCAGAAAAAGGCTTTTCTGTGGTCTATTATGCGGCCACAGAATCACTCTGCGGGCCGCAGAATGGCCGCAAAGTAAGGCAGGACTAAGCAGGTTTGGGTGCCATTCTGCGGTTCATTATGTGACTGCATAACAGGTCTGCGGGTCGCATAGTGACCGCAAACCTAGGTAGAGTTGCCTAGTTCCGGAGATTCATTTCGCGGTCCATTTCATAGATCGCAGATGCATTATGCGGTTGCATATGCGACGGCAGATCCTGTTCTGGTGCTTCATTTTTGGGTTTTATAACCCGACTCTACTTCGTTAAATAGACGATATGTACCATCTTTTGAGCCAAAACCTGATATTTTGAGGGTTAGAGAGTGCCCTAGAGTGAGAGAGAGTTCTTCAACAATTAGTTCTTTAATTCTTGCTCGAATCTTGGAAGATTAACAAGGAAAACTCACTAGGTCTTCATCCTAGAGGTAAGATTCTACACCCTAACCCTTCATTTCGAAAGTTAACTAGAAATGGGTAATTAGTAAGATAATTCTTGGGTATGGGAGTTGGTTATTTTGCATGCATGTGTTATCAAGGGGTATAGGAAGATTGTTGAGCTAAAATGGTAAATTATGGGTTGTGGGATGATGTAATCCTCCATAAAAGGACCTTGAAACCTTAATGCACACCTAGTGTTTGATAAAATTCTCAAATGAGCTAGAACCAAGATCATCTTCCTAATTTTGGTTCAATTTATTACATTTCTAAAATAGATTGAAGTTGCTAAGATTTATGGAACATTTTAGAGTTTAAGGAAGCTCAAGTAAGGTATGTTGGCTAAACTCTTCTCTTAGAATTGAACCTCACATTATTCTTGTAAGTTTCAAGTTGTTCACCACGAATCGATTATTCCGAATAAGCTTTGTGACAAGAGATATATGTTGCGTACGTATTACAAATGCTAATGTTATGTTGTGTTACTATTGTGAGAACGTATTCAAAGTATGGATTGTATATCTAAATATTACAACTTCAAGTCGTGTTTCAAATGAAAACTGTTATGCTAAATTGTATAGAGATTGTGATTGGGATTACACCACCACCCGCATACTTTGGGGTGAGGCGACAAGGCCGCTTTGTGTAGAGTTTTGGTATTATGGAATACACCTCCACCCACATACATTGGGGTAAGGTGGCAAGTCCGCTTTGTGTAAATTTTGGCTATAGTGGAATACACCTCCACCCGCGTACATTGGGGTGAGGTGGCGGGGCCGCTTTGTGTAGAGTTTCTTGTATTGTGAGTGCACCTCCACCCGCATATATTGGGGTGAGGCGGCAAAGCTGCTCTGTGTAAAGGGAGTTGTAGAGAATTCTTGACTGGAAGTTTATAAATGTTATGGGAAGGTCTTAACAAAACTATTTGACTTTTATGGCTATCTAAGTCCTATGATTTTTACCATGATTCATCATATTCATTAATATATTTCCAAATTTTTGAATAGATGTTTTGGTTGTCATACTAGTACTATTCGACATGTACTAACGTCCCTTTTGCCCGGGTACTGCATCTTTAATGGATGCAGGTGGTTCCACAACAGGAGACATTGATCAGTAATAGTGGTACATCCTCTTCCCAGCTGACTTGGTGAGCCCCTCTTCATTTCGAGGTCATGTATCTTTTGTTCCTTATGTATTGTGTTTAAGGTATAGCCGGGGCCTTGTTGCTGGCATTATCATAGTACTCTTATGTATCAATAGAGGCTCCGTTGACATAGTATGGGTTGTATATGGTGCTGGGGAAGTCAAACAATGTTATGTTGTGTTTGGATTACTTGTTCCACTACAGACTATGAAAAACGTGGGTGAAATTTGAGACTTTAAAATGGTGAAACTAATGGTAATGAATTGGTATTGCAGACATGATCACTTTTTTGCCTAATTAACAAAAATATGTATTATCTGTATTCATAAGTGATGTGGGTAGAAGGAAATCTAACAGGCTTGCTCGACCGGGTTCACTCGGTTGAGCGCCGGTCGCTCTCCCCGAGTTCGGGGCGTGACAAACTTTGTATCAGAGCCTAAGGTTTTAAAGTATTCTAGGATGTCTCGGAGACATGTATAGTAAAGTCCATCTTATCAGTGTGTCGTCGACCACATCTATAATTAGGATGCTATTTGGGAATTTAGGAATAATACCCTTCTTTCATGTTCTCGATCGTGCAATAGAGATGATTGTAAGATTGTTCCTCCTTTAACTCGTGCTTTGCTCTAACTTTCAGTACATAGTGCCTAAGAAGAAGGAAAGAACTGGCCATAGAGCTAATGTCACCCCAGGAGTGGTAGTCAATTCTATATTTGACGATGCGGGTGAATACCCGAGGGGTGAGGATATCATTCCATTTACTACACTGCCTGATCCTACTGCAACTGATCAAACTGCACCTGTCCCTACACCTATTGAGGGTGCAACGGTCCCTCCAACTCATATTCCTGTTCCACCTCCAGCTCCAGTTTCCGATTTTGGTGTTTATGATAGGGATCATAGGGGAGCCATACAGACGTTGGCTCAAATAGTGGCCTCCCAGGCCCAGAGATCAAATGTTTCACCCATTCCTTCCAGTCAGCCATCGGATTCTACTAGTTCCAGGGTGAACAGGTTTCTCCAGTTGGATCCTCCAGTGTTCACAGGTGCTAATCCTGAGGAGGACCCCCAGGACATCATTGATGAGATGCACAAGACTCTCCGAGTAATGTGTGCTATAGAGATAGAGGGAGTGGAGTTGGCCTCCTACCGCCTAAAAGGGGTGGCCTATTATTGGTTTGAAATGTGGGAGGAGTCCTGTGTCGAGGGAATCCCTCCAGTGAGATGGAGTGAGTTCACCAATGCCTTTATGGATCATTTCTTGCCTGCCGAGACTAAGGCGGCCCGTGCCACCGAGTTTGAAAGCCTGAAGCAGGGTAGTATGAATGTGTGGGAGTACCATATGGAGTTCTCGCGCTTGTCCAAGTATGCCATTCACATGTTGCTCACTACGGAGGCTGGAGTGCGCCAAATTGTGTAGGGCCTTAGCCCCTTAGTTATTGATGAGGTCGCCACAGCTGCCTTGAATTTCGATATGAACTATGGTAAGATGGTGACATTTTCTCAACCCATAGAGACCCACAAATTGAAGAATAGAATGGAGCGTCAGAGTAGTAGCAAGGCCCGGTCCGCGGGCAACTTTGGTGATTCTTCTTATGGTGGTGGTGGTAGGTCGGCATTCAGGGGAGGGTCATCAGTACTATCTCAATCATTCGCTCAGTCTTCGATGAGTGCACAGTCATTTGGACCCAGTCAGTGCAACAGGGGACCCCACCAGTAGGGTCGGTCTGGAGGAAGATTCAAGCAGCAGCGGAGGCTTCCATGCCCTAAGTGTGAGAGGATGCACTTTGGGGCCTGCTTTATGGACCTACCTATATGCTATGGGTGCGGTGTGAGGGGTCACATTCAGAGGGATTGCCGCTCGTCCCGTCGGATCATGGGCAGAGGTATGGCGCAACCAGCTAATTCTGCAACTACTACATCCACATCACCTCTAGCTCGAGGCACCCCAGCCCCTGCAGGGCGTGGTGCAACTAGCGGTTGCATAGAATTCGGGAGGACCCAACAGATTTTATGCTATGCGGAGGTGTCGGGATTCAAAGGCTTCTCCAGATGTTGTCATAGGTATATTGTTTGTCCAATTCCCTGATGTATATGCTCTTAGTGATCCCGGTTCCACTTTATCATATGTCACTCCTTATGTTGCTATGGAATTTGGGATAGAACCGGAACATCTTCATGAGCCGTTTTCTGTATCTACACCGATTGGTGAGTCTATTTTGGACACACGGGTTTATAGGAATTGTGTTGTCACATAGCATGGTCGGGACACCATGATCTCATTGAATTGGGAATGGTTGATTTTGATGTAATAATGGGGATGGACTGTCTTTATTCTTGCTTTGCCAAGCTTAATTGCCTAACTATGACTGTTAGGTTCAAGTTTCCAAATGAGCTAGTTATTGAGTAGAAGGGTGATGATGTGGTGCCGAAAGGTAGGTATATTTATTACCTTAAGGCCACGAAGATGATTAACAAGTGGTATATCTACCATTTGGTCTGGGTAACAAACACCGATGCTGAGGCACCTACACTTGAGTCCGTGCCTATTGTGAATGAATTTACGTGAGTCTTTTCGGATGAACTCCCTGGGATTCCACCAGATAGGGAGAATGATTTTGAGATTGATGTGATGCCAGATAAGTAGCCTATATCTATTCCGCCCTACAAAATGGCACCAGTAGAATTGAAGGAGCTAAAGGAACAATTGAGAGATTTGCTAGAGAAGGGTTTCATCCGGACGAGTGTGTTACCTTGGGGCACACCGGTCCTTTTTGTAAGGAAGAAAGATAGGTCAGTGAGAATGTGTATTAACTATCGGCAGCTTAACAAGGTCACGATAAAGAATAAGTACCCACTTCCAATGATAGATGACTTGTTTGACTAGTTGCAGGGTGCTAGGTACTTCTCCAAGATCGATTTAAGATCCGGATATCACCAATTGAAGATCAAGGAGCAGGATATTCCCAAAACAGCTTTCAAAACCCGGTATGGGCACTTTGAATTTCTAGTAATGTCTTTTGGGCTAACAAATGCCCCGGCAGCTTTCATGGATCTCATGAATCGAGTTTTCAAGCCATTCGTCGACTCTTTTGTGATAGTGTTTATTGACGATATCCTTGTATATTAACGCAATCGAGAGGACCATGTCGATCATCTCAGGGTAGTTTTGCAAACCCTATATCAACACCAGTTATATGTAAAGTTTTCAAAGTGTGAATTTTGGCTTGATTCTGTCACATTCTTGGGTCATATCGTCGCTAGTGAAGGAATTGAGGTTGATCCGTAGAAAATTGTAGCTGTGAAGAATTGGCTGAGGCCTACATCTCCAATAGAGATTCGCAGTTTCTTAGGCTTATCGGGGTATTACAGAAAGTTTATGGAGGGGTTTTGTACTCTTGCCTCTCCGTTGACTAAATTGACACAGAAGGCAATTAAGTTCCAATGGTTAGATGCTTGTGAAAGGAGTTTCCAGGAGTTGAAAGCAAGATTGACTACGACACTGGTGTTGACCTTACCAGAGGGTGCAAATAGATTTGTGGTATATTGTGATACTTCAAGAATTAGGCATAGGTGTGTATTAATGCAACATGGCAAGGTGGTAGCTAATGCTTCTAGGCAACTGTAACGACCCGACCGGTCATTTCGAGAGTTATAGCCCCGTTTCTTCCATTTCAGCTTCCTTTGTGCTTTTCAGCTATATTATGATATACCGGGTTAGTTTGTTCGGGTCCGGAGTGGTTTCGGAGTGGATTGAGACACTTAGTCTCTAAAGTAGAAACTTTAGTTGGAAAAGTCAACCGGATATTGACCTATATGTAAACGATCTCGGATTTAAATTTTTATGGTTATGTTAGCTCCATTAGGTGATTTTGGACTTAGGAGTGCGTCCAGAATATGATTTGGAGGTCCGTAGTGGAAGTAGGCTTGAATTGGCGAAAAGTTAGAAATTTGACAATTTCGGTCGGCAGTGGAAAATTTGATATCGGGGTCGGAATGGATTTCCGAAAGTTGGAGTAGGTTTGTGGTGTCATTTGTGACGTGTGTGTAAAATTTGAGGTCATTCGGACGTGGTTTGGTAGGTTTCGACATTGTTTGTGGAATTCGGAAGTTTAGAAGTTCTTAGGCTTGAATCCGAGGGTAATTTGGTATTTTGATGTTGTTTTGAGTGATTCGAGGGCTCGACTAAGTTTGTATGTTGATATATGACAATTTGGTATCAGAGCCTAGGTTACATAGGTCTCACGAGTCATGAACGGGTTTAGTAGAGTCTTGCAGATCGATACGGAGACGTCTGTACTTATCTTCGAGAGGCTGCAGAACCCTTAGGAAACTCCACATTCTTGAATTCTTGTCGTGCGAATCTGTTGATTCTAGTAACTAAACATCTGTTGTTTCATTCTCTCATAGATGGTAAGGACTCGTGCTACCGGCTAGGAGGGCCAGCCACCAGTACCACCAGCCAGGGCCGCGAGAGGCCGAGACCGCGGTCGAGGCCGTAGTAGGGGCAGAGGTGCAGCCCGCACCGCAGCTGGGGCAGTACCTGCAGATATACCAGTTGCCCCAGATCAAGCCCAGATTCCAGTTGTTGATGCACCAGCTTAGGCACCACCTGTGCCTATTGTGATTCTAGGCCTTCAGGAGGCCCTAACTCAGATTCTGACAGCGTGTACCAGCCTTGTTCAGGCGGTCTCTATCTCGACAGTCGTAGCCACTTCTCAGGCCGGGGGAGGCACTCAAACTCCTGCCGCTCGCACACCCGAGCAGGTTGTTCAGGGACTTCAGACACCGGAGGCATCACCAGCCCAGCCGGTTGTAGCTGCTCAGGACTATGTGGTTCCTGCTAGCCTGAGGATGATCAATGTAGGTTGGAGAGGTTTGGGAGACTCCAGCCTCCACCTTTTAGTGGCACAGAGAGAGAGGATGCTCAAGACTTCTTGGACAGATGTCAGAGGATACTCCATACAACCGGTATTCAGGAGAGTTGTGGGGTCTCATTCTCTACTTTTCAGTTTTCTAGGGCTGCACTTAGATGGTGGGAGACTTACAAGAGGCGTAGGCCCGTTGGCGCATCACCCGTTACTTGGCATCAGTTCTTCGTGGTCTGTTTGGAGAAGTTCGTGCCTCAGTCTCGCAGAGAGGAGCTGCGCAGACAGTTTGAGTAGTTTTGTCATGGTAATATGTCTGTGATACAGTATGAGATGCGGTTCTCTGAGTTGGCCCGTCATGCAATATGGTTGGTTCCATCAGACCGAAAGTGGATCAGGAGGTTTATAGATGGCCTCGGTTTTCAGCTTCGGTTGCTTATGACCAGAGAGAGGGTGTCTGGTGCTACCTTTGATGAGGTTGTCAACACTGCTCGACAGATTGAGATGGTTCGCGGTCAGGAGAGGGTTGAGAGGGAGGAAAAGAGGCCTCGTGGTCAGGGTGGATTCAACGATGCTACATTTGGGTGTCAGTTCTAGCACGGTAGAGGTCGTCATTACAGACATGCTCAGTCACCTCAGCCATTTCACCGTGGTGCATCATCTGGCCATGGTTCTCATAGTTCTCATCAGGGCCATTCATCACTCGGTGCCCTTCCAGCTCAGAGTTCGTCCCGTGCTCCATCAGTTCAGGGCTCCTCTATGCCAGGTTCTTCTACCAGTTATCCCGGTGCTCGGGGCTCTCTTCAGTTCCCGCCACTAGCACCAGTGAGTTATTTTCTGCCAGACCAGATGCTATTACTTCCGATACTGTGATTACAAGTATTGTCTCTATTTGTCACAGAGATTCCTCTGTATTATTTGACCCTGGTTCCACATATTCATATGTTTCCTCGTATTTTGCCCATTTTCTGGATATGCCCCGTGAGTCTTTAGTTTCATCTATTCATGTATCTACTCCTATGGGCGATACTATTATTGTGGGCCGCGTATATCAGTCATGTGTGGTGACTATTGGGGGTCTGGAGATCCAAGTGGACCTTTTGCTGCTCAGTATGGTTGACTTTGATGTGATATTGGGTATTGATTGATTATCTCCATGTCATGTTGTTCTAGATTGTCATGCAAAGACCGTGATGTTGGCGTCCCCGAGATTTCTGAGGGTTGAGTGGAGCGGTTTTGTAGATTATGTACCAAGTAGGGTGATTTCATATTTGAAGGCTCAGCGTATGGTTGAGAAGGGTTGCATGTCTTATTTAGCTTTGTGAGGGATGTTAGTGGAGAGACTCCTACCATTGATTCTGTTCCGGTGGTACATGATTTTCGGATGTGTTTCCTGCAGACCTACCGGGCATGCCGCCTGACAGGGATATTGACTTTGGTATTGATTTGTTGCCGGGCACTTAGCCCATTTCTATTCCATCATATCGTATGGCACCGGCGGAGCTGAAGGAGTTGAAGGAACAACTTCAGGAACTCCTTAATAAGGGGTTTATTCGGCCGGTCGTTTCGAGAGTTATAGCCCCGTTTTCCCCATTTCTGGTTCCTTTGTGCTTTTTAGTTATATTATAATATACCGGGTTAGTTGGTTCGGGTCCGGAGTGGTTTCGGAGTGGATTGAGACACTTAGTCTCTAAAGTAGAAGGTTAAGTTGGAAAAGTCAACCGGATGTTGACCTATGTGTAAATGATCTTGGATTTGATTTTTATGGTTCCGTTAGCTCCGTTAGGTGATTTTGGACTTAGGAGTGTGTCTGCAATGTGATTTGGAGGTCCGTAGTGCAAGTAGGCTTGAATTGGCAAAAAGTTGGAAATTTGGCGATTTCGGTCGGCAGTGGAAAATTTGATATCGGGGTTGGAATGGATTTCTGGAAGATGGAATAGGTTCTTGGCGTCATTTGTGACATGTGTGTAAAATTTGAGGCCATTCAGACGTGGTTGGTAGGTTTCAGCATTAGAAACCGAGGGTAATTTGGTGATTTCATGTTGTTTTGAGTCGTTTGAAGGCTCGACTAAGTTTGTATGTTGATATATGACTTGTTGGTATTTTTGGTTGAGGTCTCGAGGGCCTCGAGTGTGTTTCGGATGGTCGACAGTTTGGTTTTTGGTGTTTGAGAGCTGCTGCTGTGAATTTTGCTGGTGTTCTGCACCTGCGGAGTGGGAGCCACAGGTGCGATGGCGCAGAAGCGCTTGGAGAAGTCGCAGGTGCGGGCAAGGCTAAGGTGGGCTGGCACCGCAGGTGCGAGAAGTCTGTTGCATCTGCGAGCCCGCAAGTGCGAAACCTGGGGCGCAGATGCGGAGAAGAGGATTTTGGCAAGCTTCGCAGAAGTGGAGGAAGATGCGCAAGTGTGCTTCCGCAGGTGCGAGGTTTGGAGCGCTGATGCGAAAAATGGGAGGCTAAGGCTGGAGCGCATGTGCGAAGGCTTAGCTGCACATGCGAGCCCGCAGGTGCGAGACCTGTGTGCAGGTGCAGAGGCTGAGGGTTTAAGTAAATTTCGAGAGGTGTAGGTGCAGAGGCTGAGCGAGACCTGTGTGCAGGCGCGAAGAATAGGCCGCAGGCGCAAAACGCCTGGGCAGAAGGTATATATTACACACTTCGCGAATTTTGGTTCATTCTTCACCATTTTCAGTCGGTTTTGGAGCTTTTGGGAGTGATTTGAAGAGGGATTCAAGGGGGTTTTCATTGAGGTAAGTTTCTTGAGCCCTAATACTCGTGTTTATGGTAATTTTCCGTTGTTTAATCATGTAATTAGTGGGAAATTAGGGGTGAAAATGAGGGGTTAGGGCTTGGAATTTTGGAGAGTTTAATTTAAGGATTTGAGGGACCAAATGATGTCGGATTTTGATAAATTTCGTATGTATGGACTCGTGAGTGAATGAGCGTTCATGTTTTGTAACTTTTGTCGGATTTCGAGACGTGGACCCGTGTAACACCCTAGAAAATTTTGAAGTACTTAAGTGTAAAGCTCGATAAAATTTGCAAAGAAAATAATGTTTCATGGTGCCGGACTAGGTTTACGTGTTTGAGGATTGTAGTTAAGGAAATATTTTGGCAGAAAAATGTAATTCTGCGATCCATTATGCGACCGCAGAATAACTCTGCGGGCCGCATAATGGCCGCAGAAGTGAGCAGGAGAAGGGCCAGTCTGGGGAAATTATGCGATCGATTATGCGACCGCATAACTGTTAGTTGGAGACCCGACAATCATTGTTCCGGTTGAGACTATTGAGGTTAATGAAGAATTGGCTTATAAAGAGATTCCAGTTTCTATTATTGATCGGCAAGTCCGAAAGTTGAGAAATAAAGAAATTGCATCTGTAAAAGTGTTATGGCGAAACCAATACGTGGAAGAGGCTACTAGGGAGGCCGAGGAAGAAGTGAAGAAAACGTATCCCTATTTGTTTGAATAGCCATGTATTCATAAAGTTGTGATCTATGAAAAATATTCTAAGAGTTGCTTTCTATGAATTTTGTATCATTTGTACAATTGGCGTTAAGGGTGTTCCTTTCTGGAAATATATTGCTTGTGAGACCACAATTGGTGTTATTTTGTATTATGTTACGTCGTTGGATTATATATATGCTGTTAGGATGTGTTTCTGGGGCCCTCTAATAGGTGGATAGGCCTAGTTACAAGGGAAACTCTGGCGAAACTTTTAGAAATTTTGGGAGTTAGTCAAATTTGGGGATGCTCGAAGGTGGTTTGAAACAAACTGAGTTGCATAAGATGCTAATGACGGATTTTTACCCTCATTCGAGGACGAATGATCCTAAGCGAGGGAGAATGTAACACCCCAGAAAATTTTAAAGTACTTAAGTGTAAAGCCCAATAAAATTTGCAAAGAAAATAATGTTTCATGGTGCCGGACTAGGTTTACATGTTTGAGGATTGTAGAAATTCTTCGCGGTGAGCTTGCTCGCCGCGGCTCTGACTTTTTGGGTTGAACAATGTGCGGGAAAGTAAAGGAAAATTTTTGGCAGAAAATGTAATTCTGCGGTCCATTATGCGACCGCAGAATCACTCCGCGGGCCGCATAATGGCCGCAAAAATGAGCAGGAGAAGGGCCAGTCTGGGGAAATTATGCGGTCGATTATGCGACCGCATAACTGTTATGCGGTGCATTATGCGATCGCATAACAGTTATGCGGACCGCATACACAGACAGATTTTTGGCCAACTTTTGATACCAATATGCGACCGATATGCGGTAAGCATGACCTGTTCGGAGCTTATTTTTTGGGTTTTTAAAATCCGACCCTATTTCGTTAAATACACTCTTTGGGATCATTTTGAGCCATAATCTGATATTTTAGAGTGAGAGAGAGTGCCCTAGAGTGAGAAGGTTTTCTTCAATAATTTTTCTTCAATTCTTGCTCATGTTTTGGAAGATTAAGAAGGGAAGCTCACTAGGTCTTCATCCTAGAGGTAAGATTCTACACCCTAAACCCTCAATTTCGAATTTTGTGTAGAAATGGATAATAAGTAAGATAATTTCTGGGCAAGAGGGTTGGTTATTTTACATGCATGTGTTATCAAAGGGTGTAGAAAGAGTTTTGAGCTAAAAATGGTAAAGGTTGGGTTATGGGATGATGGAATCCTCCATAAAAGGACCTTGAAACCCTAATGCACACATAGTGTTTGATAAAATGCTCAAATGAGCTAGAATCATGGTCATCTTCCTAATTTTGGTTCAATTTGTTACATTTCTAAAATAGATTGAAGTTGCTAAGAATTCCGGAACACTTACGGTGTAAAGAAGCTCAAGTGAGGTATGTTGGCTAAACTCTTCTTTGAGAATTAGAAGTCCCATTATCCTTGTAAGTTCCAAGATGTTGATTACAAATCGAGTGTTCGAATAAGTTTTGTGATAAAGATATGTGTTCAATTTGAGTTTCAAATGCTCTTATCATATTGCATTATAAATTGAGGATGTGTTTTAAACTATGGATTGGGTATCCACATGTTATAATTTCAAGTTGTGAATTATGTGAAAGTTATTATGACAAATTGTGTAGAGATTGGGATTATGATACACCTCCACCCGCATATATTTGGGTGAGGCGGCATGATCGCTTTGTTTAGGGATTATGGTATTGTGGGACTGCACCTCCACCCGCATACATTGGGGTGAGGCGGCATAGCCGCTTTGTGTGATTTCTTGGTATTGTGGTTATACATCCACCCGCATACATTGGGGTGAGGCGGCAGGGCCGCTTGAGTAGAGTTGTGGTATTGTGCTTACACCTCCACCTGCATACATCGGGTGAGGCGGCGGGGCCGCTTTGTGTGAAGATGGTTACAGATGATCTCATCTTAAATTCTATAAATGTTATTGATAGCTCTAAATAAGCTTGCTCTAGTTTAAACGGTTATCTATATTATACTATTGCCGCACTGGTTCATCATATTCGTCTTGTATTTCTGAATTCTTAAATTGGTAGTTAGTTTTCGTACTAATACTATTCGACGGTACTAACGTCCCTTTTGTCGGGGGCGCTGCATCTTTAAATGGATGCAGGTGGTTCCACAGCAGGAGATATTGATCAGTGATAGTAGTACATCTATTCTCAGCTGACTTGGTGAGCCCCACTTCATTCCAGGGTCATGTATCTTTTGTACTTTGTGTATTCGGTTTGAGGTATAGCCGGGGCCTTGTTGCTGGCATTATTATTGTACTCTTCTTTATCTATAGAGGCTCCGTAGACATAGTGTGGGTTGTGTATTGGTGCTGGGAAAGACAAACTATGTTATGTTGTGGTTGTATTACTTGTCATATTTGAGACTTTAAAAATGATGAAAACTATTGGTAATGAACTGGCATTGTAGACATGATCACGCTTTATCTAATTAATGAAATCTAACAGGCTTGCTCGGTCGGATTCACTCGGTTGAGCGCCGGTCGTATTCCTTGGTTTTGGGGTGTGATAGCCCGGGGGCCGGGTTTGAGCCAATTTTGGGGTTTTGGTCTAAATTTATAGTTTTTCTTATGGAATTCATTTCTTTAGCATAAATTGATGGTATTGTACTGATTGTGAATAGATTTGGAGCATTTGGAGGCCGAATTGAGGGGCAAGAGCATCGCGGAGTAGAGATTTGATCGGTTTGAGGTAAGTAACGATTGTAAATCTAGTCCTGAGGGTATGAAACCCCGGATTTTTCGTATCATTTTACTTTTTTACGGTGACGCACATGCTGATGACAGGCGTGTGAGTGTGGACCATTGGGAATTTTGACTTGGTCCGTCCCGTAGCAACTATAAAGTTGCATATTTTGTTGAAACTATATGATACGTATGTGTTTTAGAAAGAGTTTCTGTAAATTGAGCTGAATGCCATGTTTGGGCCTTATACCAGTGCTGTTTGGACCCTTAGGGGCCTTTTCTTACTATTCTCTCCATAGACAACATACATGTGTATGGAAAGTATGATATAAAGATGTTGATTGCGGTTCGAATAGATGCTAATGGCCAAATATTTTTCCTTGCCTTTACTATTTGTGCCAATGAAATTCAAGAGACTTGGACATGGTTTTTAAACCACTTGAAGGAGCACGTTAGGTATTTGTCTAATATCTGTCGGCATGGTGGAATTTTAAGTTCTGTTCGTAATTTGGATGCATGGAAGGAGCCGTACGCCTACCACCATTACTGTGTTAGGCACTTTAAGGCCAACTTCCAGCGGGCTTATCCGAACAAGATTTTACATGATCTAATGTGAATGGCTGCAACATATCATTAAGAGTGTAAATTCGGGATGCGAATGGAATTGATTAGGAAGGAAGACGAAGGAGCTTATCATTGGTTGATGGATCATGAGCTTGAGAAGTGGACTCTGCATAAGGATGGTGGCAGAAGATTTGGAATTTTGACTACAAATTTGTTAGAAGATTTCAATGGGTTATTGAAGTCAGCCTGTGGATTACCACTCACTGCCATGGTGCGAATGTTATTCAAGATGCTGGCGGAGAGGTTCGTTGATAGATTCGACAGTGCATCGTCCATGTTGGAAAGGGGTGTTCAATTTATGCCACAACCGATGAAACAATTTTAGCATTATAGGAAGCAATCACACTGGCATACATATTTGCAACATTGCAGCGACCGAAATATTTTTGAAGTTTGCACTGGTTTCCATCGAGGTCGCGGTAATAATACCTACACCATTAATGAAGCACACAATTAAGTTCATGTGGGAAGTGGTCGATTTATCACTTGCCATGCTCATATGCCATGAAGTGCTTTCAACGTACTGGGTTTGCAGCGATGATGTATGTTGATACAAAATATAGCGTGGCTGCATATGCAAGCACATATAGCGGGCTCTTCCAACCAGTGGGTTCTGAGCATTATTGGCCCCCGGAACCATTTGCAATGGTTTGTAACAAGGATTTCTTGCATCGCAGGCAAGTGCAAAAAAGAACGCGGATACGGAACCAAATAGATATTGGTGATTCCGTATATGCACGTAAATGTGGTATATGTTCCCAAATAGGACATAATCGCCATAAATGTCTTACATTCGGTTTGGGATGCGGTGGAAATTCAACTCCTGGTGGCAGTTCATCCAATATTGGCAATTTTTAGGAATATTATTAGTTTTTTGTACCAGTATATTTAGTAGGAACAAGTATCTGTAATGGTGTGTTTGCAATATCAATGAAATAAAATTGTGTTTCCAATATTCTTTAACTCTAATTGACACATAGAATTGAAAATTCAATTGAAAACTTAACAAAAACTTGAGAAAAAAAGAAATATTTTCATTCGTTATTATCGTCACTGTCGGGTACTAATTCGTCGTTACTTTCATTGGTCTCTTTATTGTCATTTTCTTCATCTTCTTCATTACTGTCTCGTTCGCATCCGTCTGGACCGGGGGCATCATATCTAGTCCCCAATCGAAATACATCTCTCGTATTTCTTCTCTATCATCAATAAGACCACTTGCTTGATTTCTACAATATTATGACACTCCGATGTCCAACGTCTACGGTAGATATTTTGGTAGTCCCTCCACTCCACAACTGTTGGGAATACAGGATAATCAAGATCTCAATGCAATTTTTCATTTTCAAATAAAGCCCAATGTTGATCCTCCGTTCCTTGGAGGTAGTTAATTCATCCAGTGTATGACGAACGGCTAGTGCCTTTTCCATCTCTAAAATCTCCTTCATCAAATGCCAATTACTTATGGTTCATCTATGTTTGTGTTCGTTTGGAATGTTGCAGACAATGCTTGTGGTACAAGTAGCCCATGCCAATGACATAACACTTCATAATTGCACCTTTTTGAGTATATGGGAACCCACTATAGGTTTTCACCCCAAATCTGCACACCTTCAGGCTGCGTAGAATACGCTCCGCCCTTAATAATGTGCCCTGCAATTTTGAGATCTATATGTATATTGATGGGTTTATTTTTCAAGTGACGTAAAACACCATACCACTTATCATCCACCAAATCAGTATACTAACCTAGTATGTGTTTTTCAAGGAAGGGATCGATTGTGTTCTGACCCATGCCATGTGGAGTTTTTGAGCTACCTTCACCCTTTTGCCTCTTCTTAAACCACTTATTAAATGTAAGTGGCATTTTGAAAATGCTTGTTTAAATGAACATCTGGAAAAGAAATTTGGTTCAACTTAAAAAGAACCAAAGTGGAGATAGTTCAACATGACACATGCAATAAGCGCTATTAAATGCACGCCTTGTCTTGTCGTCCTGAAAAATCCTGTACACACTAGTACCATAAGGATTTATTTTGTTAGTAAAACATAGCGCATGGACAATATACATTATGCAACAGCTCAAAACAACAGTACAAATTTAATGCACGTCTTGTCTTGTCGACCTGAAAAAAGCTGTACGCATTTGTACCATACTGATTTCTTTGTGAGTGAAACATGTCACATGAACAATATGCGTTACGTACCAGCTCAGAAAAATAGTACAAATATAATGCACGTCTTGTCTTGTCGACCTAAAAAATCCTGGACGCACTTGTACTGTAATGATTCCATAGTTAGTGAAATATAACGCATGAACAATATGCGTTATGCAGCCTAAAACCACCCATTCTAAGCTTAAATCCTCCACACATGTTACTTTATTCTTTGCGGATCCTGATAGCTTAACGAACCAAAGAATCTTGTTTTTCATATATTTTCAAGTTCAAGCAATACGATATGTCTGGACGCAATGAGGTCCCTAGGTGTTACTGCGGGAAACGTGCGATTTGGGAGTCATGTTGGGCCACTTGCAATCTAGGGTGCAGACGTTGGATGTGTAGATACAATGTGATTTATTAATATTCAAATTTATGTTGGTTATTCGATTATTTATTTTATAACATCTTAATTGATAGTCGTATCTTATCATCACCATTCGTAGGACGAAAATCAATGTAGTTTTGAAGAATGGTACGACGAACCCATTAACCAGGAATACTACAAATTATGTTTGCTAAACCTTTGGAAATGTACTGGGAGTACGAACAACAGATCTAGAAACTCGAAGATGTAGCGGCAGCGAATGAGAAGCTGAAAGAGGCAGAAGAAGAAAATAATCGGTTGCAAGAAAAATTTTAGTGGTTGAAGTAGAGAATAATAGACGATAGTGACTAAACGAACACATGTTTGTTTTAAGTGTATTGTTTATTTTATGTTTTATATTTCATGTATATGTGGGTTGTTTTTTCGTATTTTAATGTATGTTAATTCAAGAGTTTTTTGCGGTTGGAGTATTAACTTGATCAATAAGGCTAAAACTTAAACCACTAAGGTTATAATATTAAACATCAATACTATTAAAAATACTGCTTAATGTTATATATACAACGCAAACTAATTATCAATGTGTCCCATAGCCTATATGCTTCAGTGCATTGGTTGGCCTGAGGTGCATACCCTGCCGACCAGCTATGCTATCTGGATCATTCTCATCCCGTTGCCTCTTTATTTGAGGATGTCAATATCATCGTCTGGAAGGCTAGCTGGATCAGTAGAGGCATCTGTTGGGATAGCAGGAAGCTACAAAATATAACCAGATTTTAGTATATGATATATAGAATAGTAATATAATAGCTTAAATTTTTTTTATAGCCAAACATGTGTCTCAACTAGCTCTTGAATAGGGTCCTACGTCTCTGGTATGCAAGTATCACATGCTGTCATTTCAGTGATAGGTAATGGTGAAATCTTAAAAAAATATACAAACAAATTAGATATTACTGACTAATAATTAAGGGAAAATAAATTAATAATAATGGTAATACAAACAAACCTGCATCTCAGTTGGCACACAATGCTCTAGGGGAACTCCCAGGTGAACTGGACTAGATGAAGGCTGTGCCGTCTCCACCGGATGTGATGTCTCTTTCATAACATGATGAAAAAACATTATCTTTCTGCTAAACAATAATACTATAATAATGATACTATGCACATCTCGCACTGGACGATCCTCTGCATCCCTCGATGTGCCTGGAGGATCAGGATAGTACTCATCCCAATCAAATGATATAATGACGGTGCCTGCGATCAATAATGGAGCCGTCGAGATAAACTATGAACTCCCCGATGACAATAGTCTAAATATAGGCATATCATCACCAACATCGTGTGCCTGTCACCCAGCAAACCCTCACCAATATCCTCTACGGGAGCCTTAGAGCCCCCTTGTTGGCCACCCCGTTTGTGCCGACCACCCCGACCACGCGGGCCACCCTTCCTCTCTGCTCACGCCTGGCACATCTACCACATGCTGGGGACACGCTTGGCCCATGATGGTAATCCTCAGCCGACACATATGCTGCATCATAACCTAAACGCGCATCCGCTCATGCAACTACCAATATTCCAGTAGCAAGCGCAGAAACCTGACGACCCCAATGGTGCAATAATGACGCTCCATCGCCTATATGCTGCTGCATCTCCAGACCCATCTGGTGAAAACAATGTAAGCCAATAGCCTGCATAGAATGCAACATATTAATTAAAGAAGATAAGTAAATCTAACATTATACTTAAGTATATCAAATAACATACCAGTGCCTTGTGCCTCCCGGCATATGGAATGTACCGACGACCTCCCGATGATTGGGATTACCTTATAAAGTGCAAGTAACATGACGATACCAAGCCATGTACTCATGCTCACCGTCAACACCGTCATGTGGAGGGTCAGGCGGAAACCTGAAATGTCTCTGATCCCAGTCCTCTATCAGGGCCTTTAGCTAGGCCAAGTATGCCTAGTCAACTCTAATGCGATCATCCCGCTCGTACTGCATGGCATGTCAACTAGGATGAGCAGGTTTATGCTGTGGCTGGCTAAACTGTCGTAGGACTTTCCCGGTCGAATGATGCTCGACTATATCGAGACATATTAATGGGACCTCAGATAGCCACATAGCTCGACCTCGTGAAATAGTATGGAAAGATAATGATGAGCTCGTCGCTATATGGCCTCCATATGAACTATTTATTAAATGAAAGAACAGTAAGTAAACGCAAGACAAATCAAGTATTAACAAATGTATTTAGTAGAATATTTACCTGATCACCATCCAGTAGATCCAACATATCCATGTAAAGTGGGAGATGATGTTGAGCCTCGACATCGCAGGCGTGGCCTCTCCTATCTACCCACCTCCTAGCATGTGGTAGAAGCGGCAGAGGTGGTGCATATGGATCTAGTGGTCGAGGAGGGGGTTGCATCTGCAAGAATCTTTCCGAAGCCCAAACCTAATATCGATGGACGTAAAATTGAGTATTTTTACTTATGATAATCATGAAAATAACTAATAATGTTATCACCTATAGTAGCAGAATAAATTCAGCGGCGTCCCTCACGCTACCCATCGACGCCCTGCACAACTGCCTATAAAGGTATGCTCGAATGACACCACTGTCACAACCACAGTTTCCCACCTTAGGATGTCATGATGGAACCTAGTCTCTAAGACTAGGTAAGCCTAACATGCATAGAGAAATAATGGAAAATAAAAATGAAACCTCAACTTTAAACCATTAAACTATCATAATAAATCTCTACAGTACAGCTGACAAATAACTCCCAAAATCTGGTGGAACTGAGTCATAAGCTCTACAAAATATTCTAAAACATCTACTACAACACTGTCTGATAAAGGAAATAAAAATAATGAGAAGGTAACGGAAGGTGACTCCGAGGCCTGCGGACGTCGGGCAGGTATACCTTGAAGTCTCCTGAAAGCAACTAACGAATCAATCTCTAACATCCAACACGGGCAGACGTACCTGGATCTGCACAAAAGATGTACATAAGTATAGTATGAGTACACCACAATGGTACCTAGTAAGTATCTAGCCTAACCTCGGTGGAGTAGTGACGAGACCAGGTCAAGACACTTACTAGGACATGATAAACAGAACAAACTATAATAATGAGAAGTAATGGAAAGCGGAGAAATGAATGATAACAAAGCAGTTTAGTAACGTAAACTAATAACAGAATTTTAAGCAAATAGGCAACGAGAATAAAACACATAACGAGAACCACAAATAATCAAATACGGACAAAATTGGTAAGATAAAGAGAATAAAGGCAACAAGAACTGTTCAACCACTAAATCTTTTCAATATGATATGCACAACAAGAGTCACAAGCAAGGTACCGCCTCGTATGCACATTTTTCAAATTTCAATCACAATCTTTCCTTATAACACCGCGTGAGCCTTTACATTTAGTTTTAAAATCATTTTTTCTGAAATAGATACACGCGTTTTAGCCCATGTTATCTCACCGTGTGGCTTCAAGTAGTTTCCCTACTAGCAACACACGTATCAAGCCCACCTTATCTCACCGCATGCATTTCAACCCCTAGCCTTATACCACCGCATGCGTATCAATATCACAATACAATCACAACTCATACCACAAGTACCCATATGCCACGACTTTCCACAAAGTCAACAATACCAATGGTTTCACAACAAATAGCCCATGGCTCAATCACAATGTGTACAAGAATCTCAACAATAATATAATAAAAGTGAATAGCTCAACAAGAGTGATATATCAACAATTAACAACTTCACCTCAATATGGTAACGACTTTTACAACTTCAACACCAATAACTCAACAAGAAGATTTTCCATGAAATAACAACTCCAAGTAAGGTAATCCAACAATTAAAGAAGTAACAAAACAATAAGGAAGGCAATAACTTCAAGTAAAGAATATAAGAGCAAAATAACAAGTAAAGGGTAGAACAAGTGTTAACAATGTCAAATAAAGAATGTAACGATAGATTAACACATGTAAGACTAGATTAATAATGAGAGATATAACATGTTATGACAATTCAATTAAGGGCATGGATAAAGTCTAAATAGCCTAAAGCTGTCAAATACCATATATAACCCGTGTACCCACTCTTCACCTTGCGTCCACAGCTTTCACATAACATAAATAGCAACAATCAACCCAAATCCTAAGGGTTAGTTTTCCCCACACAAAGTCAAAATACTTACCTCAAACAAGATAAATCAACCCACTAGTAAGCCTTTACCGCAAATATCTAACTCCGGACGGCTCGAATCTATCCAAAATAACTTAATACCATAAATACAAACCATGATTCCGTGTAATAATGTTGCAATCTTTGAAGAAAATAAAAAGTCAACTCAAAAAGTCAACCCTGGGCTTGCATCTTGGAACCCAACCAAACTTACAAAATTCAAACACCCATTCATTAACGAGTTCAACCATACAAAAATTATCCAATTCCGACCTCAAATCGACCTTCAAACCTCCATTTTTCATTTTTGATAGGTTTCTAAAAAATCCCCCATTTCTTCTCTTTAATTCACTAAGTAAATGCTAAAAACAAAGATGGAATCATGAAATATTAACAAATCCGAGTCAAAAACACTTCCCCCGATCCAAATCTTGAAAAGCTTCTCCAAAATCGCCCAAAATCGAGCTCTACAATTCAAAATATGAAAAATACTCTAACCATCGATTTTGGGTTTTAATATTCTGCCCAGGTGCTCACCCTTCGCGAACGCGGAAGAAGCCTCTCATTAGCGAAGCACAACTTTGCCTCCAGTCAAAATTACTCTTTGTGAATGCAACGTCCCAGTCGCGAACGCAATGCCCAACTAGGCCACGCGTACGCGAATGCGAATGCGAGACCTCCCATGCAAAAGCGAAGGCTTAAGCCCCCAGTGCCCCTCAGCCGACCTCCCTTCTATGCGAACATGATTTCCCTCTCGCATATGCAAAGGGAATTGACCTCCAAAGTTTTCTGAACGCGTTCTCTTCATTGCGAACGCAAAGAAGCATGCACCAGACAGCAGATCAATCGTCCAAACATGAAGAGATTGGTCCGAAACTCGTCCGTAACACACCCGAGGCCCTGGGGACCTCAACCAATCATACCAACAAGTCCTAAAACACAATATGTAAAGCTCGAAGCCTCAAATCATATCATACAACACCAAAACCACAAATTGCATATTGATTCAAGCCTAATGAACTAATACACTTCCAAACTTCTAAAACTCATGCCAAATCATATCAAACCAACTTTGAATGACCTCAAATTTTGCACACAAATCATAAATGAACAATGGACCTATACCAACTCATGGAACCAAAATTCGACCTCGATATCGACAAAGTCAACTCTCGATTAAACTTCTCAACCTTCCAAACCTTCAACTTTTCAACTTTCGTCAATTCAAGCCAAAACGACCTACGGACCTACAAATAAATATCCGGACATATGCCTAAGTTTGAAATCACCATATGAAGCTACCAAAACCATCAAAACTCAATTCCGGAGTCGTCTACATAAAAGTCAAACTCCAGTCAACTCTTCCAACTTAAGCTTCCAACTTTGGGACTAAATGTCCCAATTCACTCTGAAGCTTTCTCGAAGCCAAACAAACTACCCCAAAAACTGACATAACCACAATTGAGCATAGAGGAGGAAATAAATAAGGGAACGGGGCTAAAATACTCAAAACGACCGACCAAGTCATTAAAACCACCCCAATTGTACATGGGTAAATTATCTAAGAGCTCCAGATGAGGTAAGAAATGTAGGCTCAGAAGGTTCCCTGAGGTGTTTAGGAAATGAATTCCACCAAATATCATCAAAAGCAACAGCCTTAACTGCCGCTTAATAGCCTTAACTGCTGGTGAAGCGCCTCCAAGCAGGGCTGTTCAAAATCGAATCGTAACCGTTAACCGACTGAAAAATAGCTTTTTGGCTTATTGGTATTGGGTTATGGGGGCAACGGCTGGTAAACGGATTGAAATTTTATAATTAATGGCTTAACGGTTTGGGGGTGGATTACTCAATTTTCTTATAGGATAAATCGTTAACCCGTTAATAATTTTTATATTTATACTTTTACCCCTAAGTATATAAAGTAATTTTCTTTTACTTATACTCTATTTGTGTGTTGTATATTTGGCATAGAAGATGCAGTGGATTCTAAATTCACTTCAAATTCAACTCAGCCCCTTCTGGAACTATGCATTAGGCACGATCATTCAGGAGGTTAAACTTATTTATTAAGAAGGCAGGAAGCTAATTCCAGATAAGGGCCATGAGCTTCCCAAATCAATCAAGTAGAATCATGTTAACAAGTTGATTACATGAGTTTGGCTTTGGAAGAGTTGACCAAGTTTTACTTTTGTGTATTTCACACAGGATCGGTGTTTTGATGGTTTCGTTAGGTTCGGATGGTGATTTTAGACTTGTGCGTATGCCCGAATTCACATTTGGATGTTCCTAGAAGGTTTCGACAGTATTTGGCGAAAGTGGGCAATTTGAAGTTTTGGGTTATTCATAAGTTTGACCGGGAGTTGACTTTAATGATATTGGGTTCGGATTGTGGTTTCAGGAATTGAAATAACTTCTTTCTGTCATTTGGGACTTGTGTGCAAAATTTGAGTTCATTCCGAATTTATTTGATATGGTTCGACATGAGATTTGAAAGTTGAAAGTTCAAAAGTTCCTTAAGTTCGATTTGAAGTGAGATTCATGGTTTTGATGTTGTTATGCGTGATTTTAGGCCTCAAGTAAGTCCGGGTTATGTTATGGGAGTTGTTGGTATGTTCAGACAGGGTCCTGAGGGGCTAGGGTGAGTTTCGGATCGTTTTCAGACCATTTCCTCTCATTTTGAATTGCTGTTTTTTACTGATGTCTGCAGTGCATCGCGTTCGCGTGGGAGTCATCATGATCGCAAATAATGATTTAGATTGGGATTTTTTATCTCTTTGCGTTTGCGAGTGTTGAGTCACGTTCGCATTGTATGTGGGACTTGAGCTTCGCGTTCTCGTTTGGGTAGTCGCATTCGCGATGGTGAGCTGGGGGCTAGAACACTCTTCTTCGCATCCATGAGACATGGGCCGCGTTCCCGTTGTGTGGCATCTTTGGGCATCGCGTTTGCGTGGGAAGCATAACGAACGCGTAAGGCATATTTTGTGGAAGTTCATTTTGTTCATCGCGAATGTGATGTTTTTTCCGCGTTCTCGAAGGGTTTGCCTGGGCAGTGCTTATAGCAACTCTATTTCGAAGGTTTCAGACATTTTATCATATTTTGAGCTATGAAGCTCGGATTTGGGCAATTTTGGAGGCAATTTTGACCACATGAAATGCGGTAAGTGTTTTCTACTCGGTATTGATTTTATTCCGTGATTCCATCTTGGTTTTTGGCATTTGATTGATGATTTCAAAAGAGAAATTGGAGTTTTTTGTCTAAAATTTCTTAAAGTGAAATTTTGAGTTTTGAACATCGATTCGGAGTCAGATTTGAGTAAAATTAGTATGGTTAGACTCGTAATTTAATGGGTTGTGGGATTTTGTGAGTTTTGTTGGGTTCTGAGGTTCGAGCCCAGGGTTGACCTTTTGGTTGATTTGGACTTATTTGATGTATTTGAGTTGCTTTTAACTAATTTCGAGCCGTTTAGAGGTTGATATGCGGGGGATGGCATTTTTAGAGTATTATTTGACTTGCTCGGTATTGGATTTGGCTTGTTCAAAGTAAGTAACATTTATAAACTTGGTGCTTAGGGTATGAATCCATGAAATACGTGTTATGTGTTTGGTGTTGAGGTGACGCACATGCTAGGTGATGAGCGTGTGGGCTCGCACCGCGGTAATTGTGACTCGGTTAATTCTGTGGTACTGTGTAATTATCTAATCTTGTTTCTATCCATGAAATTCCTACCTGTTAGAGTAATTGAGTTGTGATCCATGTTAGAAATCATGTTTAGGCTATGTGCTTATTTTATTGGGACCCAGTGAGGTCATATCTATTGTTGAGTTATTTACTTAAATTGAAATTATGTACTCAGTCATATTCGTCCATATGTATATCATATCTCAGTATCTGTTACCATTAGTGTTGCATCATGTTATCATTATTTGGGCTGAGTGGTATGAGATTTGTGAGCCCGTGAGACTGGAGAGATTGATGACTGAGTTAGGGCCTGAGAGCCAGATTATGAGTGATATTTATGGGATCGGGTTTCACGAAGAAACATATTTTATTGATTCATTATGGAATCGAGCTGCACAATACAGCATGCCATGTTGGCTTATATTAGCGCTTGGACCGGATCCGCCCCTCCGGAGTATGACATACCGCAGGTACTGAGTGCCAAGTGATTGAGAGTGCCGAGTGATTGAGAGTTCCGAGTGATTGAGTGTGCCGAGTGACTGAGTATTCTAAGAGTATGAGTACATGAGTTTATCACTGTGATACATTACATTTGACAGGCATACTTGGCATGTAGGCATAGAGATGCATTTTCTCATGTTATAAGGTATTGTGACATTCATGACTTGACATGCATATTGACATGTAGGCATAGAGATGTACTTTCCTCATGCTATTTGATAATAAAAGTATATAATCGGTTGTTGAAAGGTTTTGGGAAAAAATATCAGTTTTTTGATATACTCATATTTTGGTGATTTCAGTGAAAGATCTGGGTTTTACTGTTATACCTAAAAATCGTGCATATTTTCTGTAACTGTGAACGAGCTGAGCATCATATCCTTGAGTTATTACTTGTACTTCTTTTATTATACTGTTACGAGTTGTTCTTGGCTATTGGTGTTGGACTCTAACCGTTGTCTAAGCTCGTAACTGCTTTCAACCTAAGGTTAGGTTTGTTACTTATTGAGTACACGAGGTCAGTTGTACTCATACAACACTTCTACACCTTGCATGCAGATTTTGGAGCTGATGTTGCTGTGTATGGCGGGAGCTAGCATTGAAGATGTACCTATGTTCCGGTTATAACTGCCTCTTGTTCTTGATAGCTTTAGATTTATAAATTTGTTTATGTACACCTCAAACTGATGATGCATTTATTTCATACTAACTTTGTAAACTCTAAATCTTAGAAGCTCATGATTTGTACTACCAGTCCTTGGGAAGTTGTATAGAAGTTCAGTTATTTCATCACTATTTTCTTAGTAAATCTCATTTGAATTGCATTGCTGCTAATTGGCTTACCTAGCGGGTTGAGTTAGGTACCATCACGACTAGTTGTATTTTGGGTCATGACATGTTGGTATCAGAGTTCTAGGTTCATAGGTTCTACGAGTCATGAACAAGTGTCTAGTAGAGTCTTGCGGATCGGTATGATGACGTCCATACCTATCTTCGAGAGGCTATAGGGCATTTAGGATAAACTTCCCATATTTCTTTCCTTATCGCGCAACATTGATTGAGCTTGAAGTGTATCTCTTTGAATTCCTTCCACTCACTCGTATGCGTATGTGAGCGCTCGGTATCAGCTGTGCATCGACAGCTTGTGATTCTATGGATGAGGTACGAGATGTATTTTTTGTGTTTTGGTGATGGGCCATTCTGGAGAACTTGAGGCCACGTTTAGACCGCAACTTAGGCTCGGTAGTTTTAGTTGTGTGAGCATGTGAGTTTGGACTTATATGTCCGGCAGTGTCCCTCGGAATTGGACTTATGGCTCGGTGAGTGGTTGGATGGCTATATGATAAGTATGACGTGATTGCAGTATGCGTTCAGATGGTTTGGATGTGGCGAGAAGGGTTGCTTGTGATGTAAAAAGGACTATTGGATGCTTGAATCTTGATATGTTGTACAGTCTCGAGTTATGATCGTATTAAGGGATATTTCATGTTGTTTATTTGTGGAACGAAGTAGATTATTACGTCTTGTTGACGAGTTCAGATTCAGGAAGATGTAAGTGATTGCATTATGGTTGTGGCCATGGTAGGGCATAGTGAGATGCCAATTTGAGGCTAAGCAGGTGGGTTATCTTCTGCGGGGTAATTTACGGATGCGTGATCCTTATGTTGTTGTCTGGAGAGTTTCTTTCTACCCATGGATATATGTGTTGCGAATTGAGTTTGGATCGGCTGAAAAAGTAGACCTGACTGTCACGAGGATGAATGTGGGCTTAGCGGATGATTTGAGGTATTTTATGGGTTGTATTGCAGGAGCTTATGAAGGATTTAGTTAAATCTCACTGCGGGATTATGGGAGTAATAGAGTACGGGTATTGTGTATTATCGGATGTTCTGTTCTACGGCTTTGAGCCAAGTGGGGGAGTTTGCCATCAGCGATTTGATTGCATGGCTATGTGTTGTGCTTGTTTCGGTTTGGGGCATACTTGTGAATCAGTTATGACTTGCAGAGGTTGAGATCGAGGATGACTCAAGTAAGGAAATTTCTGGATACATGATGTATTTCACTTTATGGGTATATGACCCAAAAGTCATCTTATGTTTTAGAACTCGAATCTGTGCTCTTAAGCCTTAAAAATCTCATTTTTACCCTCCTCGATTTGCGTGCACAGTCTGGGCAGGTTTCCAGAAAGCTTTTATATTGAAAATTGATAAAAATAAGAATTTATGCCTTAAATAGTTGATTTTATTTGATTTCGGTCAACATTTTGGTAAACAAGCCTGAATTCGTGTTTTGACGGTCCCGGTGGGTCCGTGTCGAATTTTGGGACCTGGGCGTATGCCCGAAATCGATTTCGGAGGTCCCTAACTTGAGTTATGAATTTTTGATGAAAATTAAAAGTCTGAAAATTAATTATTTTTAAGAATTGATTAATGTTTGGCATTGTTGGTACCGGGTCCATATTTTGGTTTTGGAGCTCGGTACAGGTTCATTATGATATTTAAGACTTGTCTGTGAAATTTTGTGAGAAACGAAATTGATTTGACGTGATTCGGACGTCCAGATGAGAAGATATGAATTTTAAAGTGTTCTTGAGAATTTTATTCGATTTGGTGCTAAATTCGTAGTTCTAGGTGTTATTTAGGAGATTTGATCGCGTGGGCAAGTTCATATGATGTTTTTAGACTTGTGTGCATGTTTGGTTTGGAGCCCCGAGGGCTCGGGTGAGTTTCGGATAAGTCACGGGATGTTTTGGTGTTTTGCTGCAATAGGTGTTCTGGCATGTCCTTCTTCGCGTTCGCGAAGGTACTCTCGCGAACGCGAAGAGTAAACTGGGCAGCTGGAATTTTCTTCTTCGCGAACGCGAAGGCTTGGTCGCGAACGTGAAGCGATGGGGGCGTTACCCTTCGCGAACGTGACCAGCTCCTCGCGAGCGCGTAGTGTTAGGCACACCTGGGGAAGAGTAGATCATTCCTTCATCGCGAACGCGAGCAATGTCTCACGAACGCGAAGGCCAGGGGGTAGCCTTCGCGAACGCGAACACAGTCTCACGAATGCGAAGGCTTGGCAGCCTATACTCTTCACGAATGCGACAGTGCTCTCACGAATGCGATGAACATTGTCGCCCAGCACTCAACAGAATCCAAACACCGGATTTAGACAAAAATTCATTTTTCTCAAAAACCAAACGGTGTGAGACGATGTTTCAAGAGCCATTTCTTCCCCAAAGTGTTGGTAAGTGATTCTAAACCATTTTCTTTCAATTACCCATTACATTTCTTGAATTATCAACATAAAATCTAGAGTTTTCATGGTAGAATTAGGGGTTAGGGTAGAAAACTAGGGATTTCGGAAATTTGGGAATTTAGACCTCAATTTGAGGTCGAGTTCCAAGACTAATTATATATTCGGGCTCGAGGGTGAATGGGTAAATGAATTTTGGTCCGAACCTCGGGTTTTGACCAAGCAGGCCCGGGGTCGATTTTTTTACTTTTTGGAGGAAAATTTGGGAAATTTAATTTATGCAATATTATTGATTTCTTTAGCAATATCTGATATTATTGAGTCATTTTTGAATAAATACGAGTGGTTTGGAGGTGAATTCTAAAGGAAAATCTGTTATTGAGAATTAAGTGGCCTTCGAAGCAAGGTGAGTGTTGTGTCTAACCCTGACTTGAGGGAATTAGGAACCTTAGATTATTTGCTAAGTGAAATTCATGTGAGCGGCATATATGTGAGGTGACGAGTACTTATGCACCGCCAATTTACCTGTTTTTCCATGTTTCTTCCGTTATTTTCTTATATTGTATCTTTCCTATGCCTAATTGCTACATGTTTATACTAGTGTTATTAAGTTGATCGTCATTATCATGTTTACGGATTTTCTGTTGGTAATCGAGTATTTATTTAAAAGTTGAGATTTATATTGTGGAACCAAATGTTGAAGTAAGGTTTATACTTGTTATTCTATCTCCCTGTTGTTATTTATACATTGCATTATGGTAAGGGAGAGTGTTAATGCACGAAGGGTGATGTCGTGCCATATTGTGAGTGTTAATGCACGAAGGGTGATACCGTGCCATATTGTGAGTGTTAATGCACGAAGGGTGATGCTGTACCATATTGTGAGTGTTAATGCACGAAGGGTGATGTCGTGCCATGATATGAGAGTTAATGCACGAAGGGTGATGTCGTGCCGTTTCTATCGATTTTATGGTAAGATTGAGAGTAAAAGCACGAAGGGTGATGCCGTGCATTTTTCCTTTACTGTATTCACTATTCCTGTTGATTCATGGTATGTTGACTACTCCGGTTATCATTCTGTTGCATTTCTTTATCTCGTCTTCCCCTCAGCATGTTCCCCTCCCGACATTGCCTGTTTAGTTCTTCATTTCTGTTATTTGTATATACACTGTTAAATTGTACAGGTTGATTTGTAGGTTCCTTGCCTTAGCCTCGTCACTACTTCGTCGAGGTTAGGCTCGACACTTACCAGTACATGGGATCGGTTGTACTGATACTGCACTCTGCGCTTTCTGTGCAGATTTTGGTACCGGCTCGAGTTGATCGAGAATTTTGCTATTGCTCCGCTGTCCGGAGACTCAAGGTAGATCTGTCAGCGTTCACAGACCTTGAAGTCCCGGTCTATCTTCTCTGTCCTACTGTTTCTTTCATTCAGACAGTTGTATTTCTTTCAGACTATTACTTGTAGAAAATTCTAGAAT
The DNA here is from genome assembly GCF_000715075.1 of Nicotiana tabacum. NCBI lineage: Eukaryota > Viridiplantae > Streptophyta > Magnoliopsida > Solanales > Solanaceae > Nicotiana > Nicotiana tabacum. Next base: position 31,455,859 of record NC_134098.1, read on the forward strand.
GCTTGTGAATTATGACTCCAGATCCGGGTGGTAGTAATTAATACAGTTTTATAACATTCCGCACTTATCATATTTCATCTTAGTTAATTATTGTTATTTACTGAATGAAAATAAGGAATTGGTTTAATGATTTTCTAACGTTGGCTTGCCTAGCAAGTGAAATGTTAGGCGCCATCACAGTCCCATCGGTGGGAAATTCCGGGTCGTGGCAAATTGGTATCAGAGCACTAGGTTGCCTAGGTCTCACGATTCACGAGCAAGCTTTGTAGAGTCTGGATCATCGATACGGAGACGTCTCTGCTTATCTTCCATAGGCTATGAAGATTAGGAACAAATTTCACTTTTATTCTCCTCTATCGTGCGATGTTGTTTTCTCAATACTGATTGAACTCTTCTACTCTTATTCTCTCGCAGATGGCGAGAACACGTACCGCTTCCTCAGTTGAGCAACAGCCAGAGCCTCTAGTGGCAACTTCTACGAGGAGCAGAGGTAGAGGCCGAGGCCGTGCCAGAGGACGAGGTAGGGGCAGGGCTCAGCCTAGAGCCCGAGCAGCAGCCCTAGCCGTGGAGCCTCGGATAGATCTTGATGAGGAGATTCCACCTCAGACCATTCCTGCCGGACCAGTTCAGGTTCCGGAGGGGTTCATTGCCACCCTAGTACTTCAGGATGCTTTGATCAGTTTGGTGGGCCTTATGGAGAGTGTGGCCCAGACTGGCGCATTTCCCATGTCACTTGTCGTCTCTCATGCTGGAGGAGGGGCCCAGACTCCTACTACTCCCGCTCCGGAGTAGGTAGCTCCCCAGTATCAGGCTCCAGCAGCTCATCCAGTCGGAGTAGTTTAGCCGGTTGTTGCGCCACAGACCGATAATGGGTTAGCTATGTCTTCTGAGGCTTTATGGAGGCTGGACAGGTTTACCAAGCTCTTCCCAGTTCACTTCAGTGGTTCTCCTTCAGAGGATCCCCAGGAGTATCTCGACAGCTATCATAATGTCCTCCGAAACATGGGTATAGTGGAGACCAATGGGGTCGATTTTGCTGTATTTCAGATGACTGGTTCTGCCAAGAAATAGTGGAGAGATTACTTGTTGACCAGACCAGGTGGGTCACCTACTCTTACTTGGGACCAGCTCTCTCAGCTCTTTATATAGAAGTTTCTACTTATCATATTGAGAGAGGAGCGTCGCCGTCAGTTTGAGCGTCTCCAGCAGGGCGGTATGACTGTTACTCAGTATGAGACCCGTTTTGTGGATTTGGCCCGTCATGCTATTCTTCTGCTTCCTACCAAGAGAGAGAGGGTGAAGAGGTTTATTGATGGACTTGCTCAACCTATTAGATTGCAGATAGCTAAGGAGACTAGGATTAAGATTTCTTTTCAGGCGGCTGCTAATGTCGCCAAACGAGTTGAATTGGTTCTTACTCAGGGAAGTCAGGGGTCTGACAAGAGACCTCGTCATTCCGGTGAGTTCAGCGGTGCCTCATCTAGAGGCAGGAGTACTTTTGGTAGAGGCCATCCTCCCAGGCTGTTTCATTCAGCGCTCCAGGTATCCCACGGTGCCTCAGGTCCTCGTGGCCCTCAGATGCGTTATTCCAATAAGCTAGCCTACAGTGCACCCCCAGCTCCTATTAGTGCACTTCCACTCCAGAGCTATCAAGGTGGTTATTCAGGTCGACAGGGTCAGTTTCAGGGTCAGCAGTCACAACAACCGAGGTTATGTTATATTGTGGTGATCCGAGGCACATTGCTAGATTTTGCCCTCGGGCAACGGGCAGCTTACAGCATCAGAGTTCTCGTGCCATGATTCCGGCACCAGTTGCTGCACCACCTGCTCAGCCAGCCAGAGGCAGGGGTCAGGTAGCCAGAAGTAGAGGCCAGGCTATTAAAGGTGGAGGTCAGGCCGTTAGAGGTGGAGACCAGCCAGTTAGAGGTCGTCCCAGGGATGTAGCTCAGGGTGGTGGGGCCCAACCCCAATGTTATGCTTTCCCAGCTAGGCCTGAGGCTGAGTCATCTGACGTTGTTATCACAAGTACTATTTCAGTTTGCAGTAGAGATGCTTCAGTTCTATTTGATCCGGGATCTACTTACTCCTATGTGTCATCCTATTTTGCTTCCTATTTGGTTGTGCCCCGTGATTCTTTGAGTGCTCCTGTGTTTGTGTCCACACCAGTGGGAGATGCTATTGTTGTAGATCGTGTTTATCGTTTGTGTATGGTCACCATTGGGAGTCTTGAGACTCGTGTAGATCTTCTACTTCTCGACATGGTTGATTTTGATGTCATACTGGGTATGGATTGGCTTTCACCTTATCATGCTATATTAGATTGTCACACCAAGACGGTGACCTTAGCCTTGCAGGGGTTGCCTCAATTAGAGTAGAGAGGGAATCTTGGCCATTCTACTAGCAGGGTTATCTCTTATGTGAAGGCTTGGCATATAGTCGAGAAGGGGTGTCTAGCTTATTTGGCTTATGTCCGTGATTCTAGTGTGGATGTTCCTTCCATGGATTTAGTGCTGGTTGTTCGTGAGTTTCCAGAGGTGTTTTCGGCAGACCTGCCGGGGATGCCACCCGATAGGGATATTGATTTCTGCATTGATTTGGCTCTGGGCACTCATCCCATTTCAACTCCGCCATACCGCATGGCCCCGCCTGAGTTGAAAGAATTGAAGGAACAGTTACAAGATTTGCTTAATAAGGGCTTCATTAGACCTAATGTCTCGCCATAGGGTGCACCCTTGTTGTTTGTGAAGAAGAAAGATGGATCGATGAGGATGTGTATAGATTATCGGCAGTTGAACAAAGTCACCATCAAGAAAACGTGTCCATTGCCGAGGATTGATGAATTATTTGATCAGCTTCAGGGTGCCAAGGTGTTTTCAAAGATTGATTTGAGATCTGGCTACCATCAGTTTAGGATTAGGGCATCTGATGTTCCTAAGACTGCTTTTGGGACTCGGTATGGGCATTATGAGTTTCTAGTGATGTCATTTGGGCTGACAAATGCCCCAGCAGCATTCATAGATTTGATGAACAGGGTGTTCAAGCCCTACTTGGATTCCTTTGTGATTGTGTTTATTGACGATATCTTGGTCTACTCCCATAGCCGAGAGGAGCACGAGCAGCACCTTCAGATCGTTCTTCAGACTCTGAAAGATAGCCAGTTATAAGCTATGTTCTCAAAATACGAGTTTTGGTTGAGTTCAGTTGCTTTCTTCGGTCACGTTATATAAGTAGAGGGTATTTAGGTAGATCCTAAGAAGATTGAGGCAGTTCAGAACTAGCCTATACCCACATCAGCTACAGAGATCCGTAGTTTCCTGGGTTTGGCAGGCTATTACCGTCGATTTGTGGAGGGGTTTTCATCCATAGCATTCCCGTTGACCAGATTGACCCATAAGGGTGCCCGTTCAGGTGGTCAGACGAGTGTGAAGCGAGCTTTCAGAAGCTCAAGACAGCTTTGACTAGGGCACCGGTATTGGTGATACCCACAGGTTCAGGATCCTATACAGTATATTGTGATGCATCTGGTATTGGTCTGGGTGCGGTGTTGATGAAGGGTGGCAAGGTTATTGCATATGCTTCGCGGCAGCTGAAGGTTCATGAGAAGAATTACCCTGTTCATGATCTAGAGCTGGCAGCCATTGTTCACGCGCTGAAGATTTGGAGGCACTATCTTTACGGCGTGCCATGTGAGGTATTCACTGATCATCGGAGCTTGCAATATTTGTTCAAGCAGAAGGAACTCAATTTAAGATAGCGGAGGTGGCTGGAGGTATTAAAAGACTATGATATCACCATATTGTATCATGCCGGGAAGGCCAATGTGGTGGCCGATGCTTTGAGTAGAAAGTTAGTCAGTATGGGTAGCCATGCATATATTCCAGTTGGTGAGAGACCGCTTGCATTGGATGTTCAGGCCTTGGCCAACCAGTTCGTGAGGTTAGATGTTTCCGAGCCCAGCCGTGTTCTAGCTTGTACAGTTGCTCGATCTTCTTTGTTTGAGCGCATTAGAGATCGGCAGGATGACGATCCTCATTTACTTATCCTTAGAGACACAGTGCGGCACGATGGTGCCAATCAGGTTATTGTTGGAGATGACGGAGTTTGGAGGATGTAGGGTCGTATTTGTGTGCCTAATATGGATGGACTTCGTGAATTGATTCTTGAGGAGGCCCACAGTTCCCGGTATTCTATTCATCCGGGCGCCGCCAAGATGTATCAGGACTTGCGGCAACATTATTGGTGGAGAAGCATGAAGAAAGATATAGTTGCATATGTATCTCAGTGTCTAAATTGTCAGTAAGTAAAGTACGAGCATCAGAGACCTAGTGGTTTGCTTCAGAAGATAGAGATTCCTGAGTGGAAGTGGGAGCGTATCACTATGGATTTTGTTGTTGGACTTCCACGGACTCAGAGGAAGTTTGATGCAGTTTGGGTCATTGTGGACAGGCTGACTAAGTCGGCGCATTTCATTCCTGTGGTAGTTACCTATTCCTCGGAGCGGTTGGCAGAGAGTTACATTCATGAGATCGTCCGTCTTCACGGGGTGCCCGTGTCTATCATTTCTGATCGAGGTATGCAGTTCACCTCACACTTCTGGAGGGCAGTACAGTGTGAGTTGGGTACGCGGGTTGAGTTAAGCACAACATTCCATCCTCAGACAGACGGGCAGTCCGAGCGCACTATTCAGATCTTGGAGGATATGCTCCATGCGTGTGTTACAGACTTCGGAGGATTGTGAGATAAGTTCTTGCCCCTTGCATAGTTCGCCTACAACAACAGCTACCAGTCGAGCATTCAGATGGCTCCCTATGAGGCATTATATGGTAGGCGGTGCCCGTCACCAGTTGGGTGGTTTGAGCCGGGAGAGGCTCGATTGTTGGGCACAGACTTAGTACATGATGCCTTGAATTAGGTCAAGATTATTCAGTATCAAACTTCGCACAGCTCAGTCCAGGCAAAAGAGTTGTGCTAACCGTAGAGTTTGTGATATTGCATTCATGGTGGAAGAGAGAGGGTTACTTCAGGTATCACCCATGAAGGGTGTAATGAGGTTCGGAAAGAAGGAAAAATTGAGCCCTAGGCATATCGGACCTTTTGAGATTCTGGAGAGAGTGGGAGAGGTGGCTTATAGGCTTGCGTTGCCACCTAGTTTAGTAGCTGTTCATCCGCTTTTCCACGTGTCTATGCTTCGAAAGTATCACGGCGATCTGTCCCATGTGTTAGATTTCAGCTCTGTCCAGTTGGACAAGGATTTGACTTACGAGGAGGAGCCGGTGGCTATTTTAGCCCGGCAAGTTCGCCAGTTGAGATCAAAGAGTTACCCTTCAGTTCGAGTGCAGTGGAGAGGTCAGCCTATTGAGGCAGCTACTTGGGAGTCCGAGTCCGATATGCGGAGTAGATATCCCCACCTTTTCACCAGCCCAGTCACTTTTCTATGTCCGTTCGAGGACGAACGATTGTTTTAGAGGAGTAGAATGTGATGACCCAAAAGGTCATCTTATGTTTTAGAACTCGAATCTGAGCTCTTAAGCCTTAAAAATCTCATTTTAACCTCCTCAATTTGCGTGCGTAGTCTGGGCAGGTTTCTGGAAAGCTTTTATGTTGAAATTTGATGAAAATAAGAATTTATGCCTTAAAAGTTAATTTTATTTGACTTCGGTCAACATTTTTGGTAAACAGGCCCGGATCCGTATTTTAACGGTCCCGGTGGGTCCGTATCAAATTATGGGACCTGGGCGTATTCCCGGAATCGAATTCGGAGGTCCCTAGCTTGAGTTATGAATTTGTGATGAAAATTAAAAGTCTGGAAATTAATTATTTTTAAGAATTGATTGATGTTTGGCATTGTTAGTACCGGGTCCTTATTTTGGTTTCGGAGCCCGGTATAGGTTCATTATGATATTTAAGACTTGTCTGTGAAATTTGGTGAGAAACGGAGTTGATTTGACATGATTCGGACGTCCAGTTGAGAAGATATGAATTTTAAAGTGTTCTTGAGAATTTTATTCGATTTGGTGCTAAATGTGTAGTTCTAGGTGTTATTTTGGTAATTTGATCCTGCGAGGAAGTTCGTATGATGTTTTAAGACTTGTATGCATGTTTGGTTTGGAGCCCCGAGGGCTCGGGTGAGTTTCAGATATGCCACGAGATGTTTTGGACTTAGAAAATCTGGTATTTTGCTGCAGCACGTGTTCTTGCGTGTACTTCTTCACGTTCGCGAAGGTACTTTCGCGAATGCGAAGAGTAAACTTGGCAGCTGGAATTTTCTTCTTCGCGAACGCGAAGGCTTGTTCGCGAACGCAAAGCGATGGGGGACATTACCCTTCGCGAACGCTACCAACTCCTCGCGAACGCGTAGTATTAGGCACACCTGGGGAAGAGTCGATCGTTCCTTCATCGCAAACGCGAGCAATGTCTCGCGAACGCGAAGGCCGGGGGGGTAGCCTACGTAAACACGAACACGGTCTCGCGAACGTGAAGGCTTAGCAGCCTATACTCTTCGCAAACGCGACAGTGCTCTCGCCAACACGATGAACACTGTCGCCCAACACTTAATAGAATCCAAACACGGGATTTAGCAAAAAATTCATTTTTCTCAAAAGCCAAACAGTGTGAGGCGATTTTTCAAGCGCCATTTCTTCCCCAAAGTGTTGGTAAGTGATTCTAAACCATTTTCGTTCAATTACCCGTTATATTTCTTGAATTATCAACCAAAATTTTAGAGTTTTCATGGTAGAATTAGGGGTTAGAATAGGAAACTAGGGATTTCGGAAATTTGGGAATTTAGACCTCAATTTGAGGTCGAATTCCAAAACTAATTACATATTCGGGCTCGTGGGTGAATGGGTAAATAGATTTTGGTCCGAACCTCGGGTTTTGACCAAGCGGGCCCGTGGTCGATTTTTCTACTTTTTGGAGGAAAATTTGAGAAATTTAATTTATGCAATATAATTGATTTCTTTAGCAATATTTGTTATTATTAAGTCATTTTTGAATAGATATGAGTGGTTTGGAGGTGAATTCTAAAGGAAATGCTGTGATTGAGAATTAAGTGGCATTCGGAGAAAGGTAAGTGTTGTGTCTAACCCTGACTTGAGGGAATTAGGAACCTTAGATTATTTGCTAAGTGAAATTCATGTGAGCGGCATATATGTGAGGTGACGAGTACTTATGCGCCGCCAATTTACCTGTTTTTCCATGTTTCTTCCGTTATTTTCTCATATTGTATCTTTCCTATGCCTAATTGCTACATGTTTATACTAGTGTTATTAAGTTGATCGCCATTATCATGTTTACGGATTTTCTGTTGGTAATCGAGTATTTATTTAAAAATTGAGATTTATATTGTGGAACCAAATGTTGAAGTAAGGTTTGTACTTGTTATTCTATCTCCCTGTTGTTATTTATGCATTGCATTATGGTAAGGGAGAGTGTTAATGCACGAAGGGTGATGTCGTGCCATATTGTGAGTGTTAATGCACGAAGGGTGATGCCGTGCCATATTGTGAGTGTTAATGCACGAAGGGTAATGCCGTGCCATATTGTGAGTGTTAATGCACGAAGGTTGATGTCGTGCCATGATATGAGAGTTAATGCGCGAAGGGTGATGTCGTGCCGTTTCTATTGATTTTATGGTAAGATTGAGAGTAAAAGCACGAAAGGTGATGCCGTGCATTTTTCCTTTACTGTATTCACTATTCCTGTTGATTCATGGTATGTTGACTACTCCGGTTATCATTCTGTTGTATTTCTTTATCTCGTCTTCCCCTCAGCATGTTCCCCTCCCGACATTGCCTGTTTAGTTCTTCATTTCTGTTATTTGTATATACACTGTTAAATTGTACAGGTTGATTTGTAGGTTCCTTGCCTTAGCGTCGTCACTACTTCGTCGAGGTTAGGCTCGACACTTACCAGTACATGGGGTCGGTTGTACTGATACTGCACTCTACACTTTCTATGGAGATTTTGGTACCGGCTCGGGTTGATCGAGATTTTTGCTATTGGTCCGCTGTCCGGAGACTCAAGGCAGATCTGTCGGTGTTCACAGACCTTGAAGTCCCCATCTATCTTCTCTGTCCTACTGTTTATTTCATTCAGACAGTTGTATTTCTTTCAGACTATTACTTGTAGAAAATTCTAGAAAGCTCGTGAATTATGACTCCAAATCCGGGTGGTAGTAATTAATACAGTTTTATAATATTCTGCACTTATCATATTTCATCTTAGTTAATTATTGTTATTTACTAAATAAAAATAAGGAATTGGTTTAATAATTTTCTAACGTTGGCTTACCTAGCAAGTAAAATGTTAGGCGCTATCACGGTCCCGTCGGTGGGAAATTCCGAGTCGTGACAATTTGTGACCAATATTGCCTACTAATACAAAACATATCTACCACATACTTATATCTATGCTTTAATACTTAATGTACATAAAAATATATTCACTTCATTATCCAATTTTTAAAGTCCTGGTTATTAATAATAAATCATAGATATTTTATAAAATTAAGACATATACTAATATTTCATAAAGATGAAGTTATTGATAAAAACACATAAATTCCACCATTTCCACTTAAATAGCAAGTGTTCAAATTTTTTTGTGTATTATTAATTCTTAAAACGGTAAAAAGATAACTTTCTTATGAGAAAATAATTTTTATTCTTATAATAAAGAAAATCTCATTTATAAACTTCCTCATATCAAGTATTTAGCTAAAACTTTATCCAAAAAAAATAGTATACTAATAACTTTAGAAAATCATATTCATCCAAAAATTACAAAAAAAAATTTCACTTAAAAGAAAGTATCGTATCAAAGCAATATATAATATTTTCAAAATTCGCCAAACATACGGGGTCTTAGATCTATAACTTCATGTACAACCTTAATCCTTTACAATACATATGGATTACTACAACGTATACTAACACCAAGGCACGAGGACTTACATGGGACTTGTGTGCAAAATTTGAGTTCATTCCGAGTTGATTTGATATGGTTCGGCACGAGATTTGGAAGTTGAAAGTTCAAAAGTTCCTTAAGTTTGATTTGAGGCGCGATTCGTGGTTTTGATGTTGTTATGCGTGATTTGAGGCCTCGAGTAAGTTAGTGTTATGTTATGGGACTTGATGGTATGTTTGGACGGGGTCTCGAGGGGCTCGGGGTGAGTTTCGGATCGTTTTCAGACCATTTCCTCTCATTTTGAATTGCAGGGTTTTTTCTGATGTCTGCAGTGAATCGCGTTCGCGTGGGAGTCATCACGAATAAGGATTTGGACTGGGCTATTTTATCTCTTCCTATTCGTGAGTGTTGAGTCGCGTTCGAGTGTATGCGGGACTTGAGCATCACGTTCGCATTTGGGTAGTCGCATTTGCGATGGTGAGCTGGGAACTGGAACACTCTTCTTCGCGTCAGCGAAACGTGGGCCGCGTTCGCGTTGTGTGGCATCTTTGGGCATCGCATTTGCGTGGGAATAATTGTGAACCTGTAAGGAATTTTTGGTGGCAGTTCATTTTGTTCATCGCGAACGTGATGGATCTTTCGCGTCCGCGAAGGGTTCGCCGTGGCAGTGCTTATAAGTACTCTATTTCGAAGGTTTCAGACATTTTATCATATTTTGAGATATGGAGCTCGGATTTGGGCAATTTTAGAGGCGATTTTCACCACATGAAATGGATTAAGTGTTTCCTACTTGGTATTGATTTTATTCCGTGATTCCATCTTCGTTTTTGGCATTTGATTGATGATTTTAAAAGAGAAATTTGCAGTTTTTGTCTAAACTTTGCTAAAGTGAAATTTTGAGTTTTGAACATCGTTTCGGAGTCAAATTTGAGTGAAATTAGTATGGTTGGACTCATAATTTAATGGGTTGTCGGATTTATTGAGTTTTGTTGGGTTCCGAAGTGCGGGCCTAGGTTTTACCTTTCGGTTGACTTTGGGCTTTTGATTAAAGATTCAACCTTTATCATCTGGGATTATTTCCTTAGGCATTATTTGATGTATTTGAGTTTCTTTTATTGGATTTGGCTTGTTCATGGTTAGTAACACTTCTAAACTTGGTGCTGAGGGTATAAATCCCTGAAATACGTGTTATGTGTTTGGTGTTGAGGTGACGCACATGCTAGGTGACGGGCGTGTGGGCGAGCACCGCAGTAATTGTGACTCGGTTAATTCTGTTGTACTGTGTAATTATCTAATCTTGTTTCTATCCATGAAATTTCTACGTGTTTGAGTAATTGAGCTGTGATCCATGTTAGAAATCATATTTAGGCTATATGCTTATTCTGTTGGGACCCAGTGAGATCATTTCTGCTGTTGAGTTATTTACTTAAATTGCAATTATTTACTCAATCATATTCGTCCATTTGCATGTCATATCTCAGTCTCTGTTATCATTACTGTTGCATCATGTTATCATTATTCGGGTTTAGTGGTGTGAGATTTGTGAGCCCGTGAGACTGGAGAGATTGATGACTAAGTTGGGGCCTGAGAGCTGGATTGTGAGTGATATTTATGGGATTGAGCTGCACGCCGCATCAGGTTTTATTGATTCATTATGGGATCGGGCTGCAAGCCCCAGCATGCCATGTTGGCTTATATTACCACTTGGACAGGATCCGCCCCTCCGGAGTCTAACATACCAGTAGTGAGCGCAGGTACCCAGTGACAAGTGATTGAGAGCACCGAGTGATTGAGAGTGCCAAGTAATTGAGTACTCTAAGAGTGTGAGTACATGAGTTTATCACTGTGATGCATTACATTTGACATGCATACTTCGCAAGTAGGCATAGAGATGCATTTCCTCATGCTATAAAGTATTGTGACATTCATGAATTGACATGCATATTGACATGTAGGCATAGAGATGTACTTTCCTCATGCTATCTCATAATAAAAATATCTTATCGGTTGTTGAAATATTTTGGGGAAAAAATCACAGTTTTCTGATATACTCATATTTTGGTAATTTCGATGAAAGATCTGGGTTTTACTGTTATACCTGAAAAGCATGCCTATTTTCCATAACTGTGAACGAGCTGAGCATCATATCCTTGAGTTATTACTTGTACTGATTTTATTATATTGTTACGAGTTGTTCTTGGCAATTGGTGTTGGACTTTGACCATTATCCATGCTCGTCAATGCTTTCAACCTAAGGTTAGGTTTGTTACTTATTGAGTACATGGATCGGTTGTACTCATTCTACATTTCTACACCTTGCGTGCATATTTTGGAGTTGATGTTGTTGTGTATGGCAGAAGATGGCATTGAAGATGTACCTCTATTCCGGTTATAGCTGCCTCTTGTTCTTGGTAGCTTTAGATTTGTAAATCTGTTTATGTACACCTCGAACAGATGATGTATTTATTTCATACTAGCTTTGTAAACTCTAAATCATAGAAGCTCATGATTTGTACTACCAGTCCTTGGGAAGTTGTATAGAAGTTCAGTTATTTCATCACTATTTTCTCAGTAAATCTCATTTGAATTGGATTGTTGCTAATGAGTTTACCTAGCGGGTTGGGTTAGGTGCCATCACGACTAGTTGGATTTTGGGTCGTGACAAACACACACACACACACACACACACACACACACACACACACACACACACACACACACACACACACACACACACACACACACACACACACACACACACACACACACACACACACACACATATATATATATATATATATATATATATATATATATATATATATATATATATATATATATATATATATATATATATATACAACTTATATCGATATACTATATATACATCTTATATCGATATATTATATCTTAAAAAATATACCGATTTTACAGCCAAATCAAGCACAATTTGGGTTCTACACCACGAGATAACCTTGAATAGTGTCTTTTTTTCAATAATATAATAATGAAAAGTGATTTCGGGACTCAAATGTGGGCTCTAATGGATGGTTTTTTAATAAAACTGAGGGGGTGGGAGTTTGCTCGTGTTCTATCGGGGAAGAAGAAGGTGTTATTTTATTTATGTATTGCGCATGCAATACCTGATCGACTTTTCAGGTTCAGGTATAGTGCATGTAATATATGCGCTATACTTAATCTTTTAAAATATCATTATAGAGCATTTAATACATGCGCTATACATTAATGGGGTAACTGGCCATTATGGTATACTACATGTTTTACATGCACTATATATAATATTGTCCCCTATTTTTAGGAGTAAGATTTAGTTTGTGGTTGAGATACCCTTCCTGAAACAAGCACTGCTCGGGGTCCCTAAGACCCTTGTGAACTCTGAAGTGCCAGGGATCCAAAGGGTGTCTTGGCCATAAATGGAATTTTACCTTAAGTTCTTAATCATTGGCATTTATTAATCTCTTTAGGATTATTGTTAAATGACATAAAGGCTTCACTGTGAATATTGTTTTGTTTAATTGGACCTCTACAATAATTTTTATCACAACACTTATTACAGTTATGTTTCGGGCCTTACATTGATCTTATTTGTATTTAAGTGTTATATTGGGCCTCATCACTAATGTCTTCCTTTCCATCTGTTGTACATGTGACCGAACTGGTCCTGTTGAGTTCTCAAGAACTCAGGATCAAGTTCCAGCCCTGAGTCTGAAATCACTGAGTTGTTGTTGCTGTTCGCTCGACCTAACATTCTTCATGCCCAAACCATGAGTCCAATTCCCTTTCCTTCATCACTTTACATAAATATGTTATTGCTTCTATATGTATATAACACTAACAATATTGAGTGAATGTTTTCTTCTTTATTATTCTTTGATTATTTTAGCAACCTAGGCAAGCTAAAAACCATAGGTAACTAAGAAGAATTACTATTTCTTACGTTAGTTAAACAATTTCAACATGCTTAGTTACTTCTACTATACAATTTTCGGTTTCACTCATACTAACTGTTTTCATGAAGCTCTTTGAAGATTAAGACAAATTTGAAAAGCAAGCACTCTCTTTCTTTAAAAGCCAAAATCAGAAAATGATTTCAAGGGAAGTTTTCTACAAACCAAAATGAGACACAGTTGCGGTAAAAGAACACCTCAAACAACCTTTCTTCTAAAACTTGTTACAAGATTCAAAATCAGTTCTTAAGGTATACCTAGACCCATTTTTCCATAATCCTTACTTTGCTAAAGTTACACAAATAGCCACTTCATTTCAAATGAAAAGAATTTTATACCTAAGACACATTTACAAAGTTTGCAAACATAAACACTATAAATACACTTCCAAAATTCCTTCAATCATGTAGACATTTAAAAGGGCCTTTTACAAATAAAACCTATACCCTATTTTCAATGTGTATGTACTATCTTTCTTTCAAAACAATAAGTTTAAAACATGACATAGAGTAGGGTACACCTTTTAAGCACTAACTAAGTACACCTTTTAAGAACTAACTAAGTAGAGTATAGACATTTAATTCCCTAAACCTAGTCTAAGTCCTATGAGCTACCTTACGTTGATTCTAGGGGGGTGCCTAATACCTTTCCCTTAGAAGAACAAGAACCCTTACATAAATTGTAATGACCCGACCGGTTGTTTTGAGTATTGTAGTACTGTTCCCCTATTTATTGCTCATTTGTTATTATGTGATTTGTCGGGGTGGTTGGTTTGGTTTCGGGGATATTTCAAAATGGATTGGAACACTTAGTCCTAAGGTTAGAAGCCTAAGTTAAAAGAGTTAACCGGATGTTGAGTTATGTATAAATGACTTCAGAATGGCATTTGGACAGTTCTAATAGCTCCGTATGGTGATTTTGGACTTAAGAGTGTGTTCGGATGTGGATTTGGAGTTTCGTAGATGATTTCGGCTTGAATTGACGAAAGTTGAAAAAGTTGAAGTTTGGAGGGTTAATAAGATTGATCGAGAGTTGACTTTATTGTTACCGGGCTCGAAATTTGGTTCCAAAAGTTGGAATAGGTTCGTTGTATCATTTATGACTTGTCTGCAAATTTTGAGGCAATCTGAGTTGGTTTGATAGGTTTCGGTATCGATTATAGAAGTTAGAAATCCATTAGTTTCCTTAGGCTTGAATTGGGGTGCGATTCGTGTTTTTGATGTGATTTGAGGTCTCGACTAAGTTCGTATCATGTTTTAGGACTTTTTGGTATGTTCGGTTGAGGTCCTGGGAGCCTCGGGTGGATTTCGGATTATTAACAGATTGAAATTTGGGACTTAGAAGAATGCTAAAGTAGCTGATGTATGGTGTAGTCGCACCTGCAGAAGGATTGGCTGTAGGTGCGGAGCTGCAGAAGCGGCTCGGTGCGAGAAAGGACAATGAAGTTAGGAAGCCCAGGTGCGGAAGAGAAATCTGCAGAAGCGGACTCGCTCCTGAGCGAAGTGTTCCGCAGAAGCAGAGATTGGCAGTAGGGCTAGGGATCGCAGAAGCGATAGGGTGATCCGCAGATGCGGTCCTGCAGATGTGAAAATGGGACCATAGATGCGCTAGGTCGGGGGCTTAATTGGACTTCGCAGAAGCGAATATTTCTCCGCAAAATCCATATCGCATATGTGGCCCCTGACTCCGCAGATGTGAAATGCCTGGCAGACTTCATAAATCGGGGGTTTTGAGGTTTCTCTCATTTTTGGACTTTGCAAGCTCGGTTGGAGGCAATATTTGAGAAGGGTTTCGCTAGATTTCAAGAGGTAAGCAACTTTTGGTGGTTTTTATCTATTAATATTGAATACCCATTGAATTTTCCACCTAGATTATGTGTTTTTAAGGTGGAATTTGGGGGATTTTGGACTAGGGATTGAAGAGTAAGATTTGGGGATTTGAGTGACGATATGATATCGGAGTTTGGTAATTTTGATATGGTTGGACTCGTTATTGAATAGGTGTTCAAAGTTTATAAATTTTGTTGGATTCCGAGACGTGGGCCTGGGATTGAATTTTTGGTTGACGTTTTGACTTTTGTTAAAGAACCTAGCTTTATCATATGGAATTGATTCCAATAGCTGGTATTGATTGTATTAAGTTGTTTGTGGCTAGATTCGATTCATTCGGAGGATGATTTGCGAGGCAAGGGCTTGTTGGAGTAGAGATTTGGGTGGTCCGAGGTAAGTAACACTTCTAAACTTGATAATAAGGGCATTAATCCCCGAACTACGTGTTATGTGGTTGGAGTTGAGGTGACGGGCGTGTGGGCGTGCACCATAGTAATTGTGTCTCGGTTGATTCCGTGGAACTATGTAGTTATCTTATCTTCTTATTATTCATGTATTCTCCACGTGTTAGAGAAATTGAGCTGTGAATCATGTTAGAAATCATGTTTAGGCTATATGCTAGTACTATTGGAGACCCATATATGTCGTTTTGTTGTCGGGTTATTTTCTTAAATCGCAGTTATACTCAGTCGCATTCATCATTTGCATATCATATCTCAGCATCTGTTATCATTTACTTTTACATCATGTTTCATTATTTTGGGATGATTGGCGTGGGTATTGTGAGCCCGAGAGACTAGAGAGATTGATAACTGAGTGAGGCCGAGGGCCTGATTGTAAGTGATATTGATGGGATCGGGTTGCACGCCTTAGCAAGTTTTATTGATTCATGATGGGATCAGGCTACACTCCGTATCAGGTAATATTGATTCATGATGGGATCGGGCTGCACGCCGTAGCAGGTTTTATTAGCGCTTAGGCAGGATCCGCCCCTACGGAGTCTAACATACCAGCAGTGAGCGCAGGTACCGTACAGTGCTGAGTGACTGAGTGTGATGAGTGAGAGTTGAGATAGTCAGATTGAGTACTTTGAGAGTGTGAGTACGTGAGGTTATCATTGTGATGCATTACATGTGACATGCACATTTGACATATAGATATAGAGATGTAACATTCCCCATAACAGTCATACTTGGCATATTTGATCCGTGTTGAGCTTAAACTGTTAAACTTGAAAGCATGTCTACATTTCTGTACTGTGTACAAACGGATTATGAGTTTTCTTTGAGATATTATTGTCATTTTCCTGTCATATCTGTACTGTTATAATTCGGATTTGGACGGTACCTATCTGAGCTCGTCATTGCTTTCAACCCAAGGTTAGCCCTGCTACTTATTGAGTACATTATGTCGGTTGTACTCATACTACACTCTGCACTTCGTGTGCAGATCCAGGTACTTCTGGGCACGGCGATTGCGAGATTTGGAGCTTCGTATGTTCGAAGACTATTCAGGTAGCTGCCTTGGCATCCGCAGACCTCGACTCTCCTTCTTTTCAGTTTATAGCACTGTTCTATCTTTCTAGATAGTTGTTTTAGCAGTTAGACTATGTTGACATTTATCAACTCATGTACTCAATGACACCCAAATTTTGAGAATGTTGTACTTGAGTCACAGTATTTCTTATCGATTATTTATTAGAGTTATTACTGTTAAACCTGTTTCATCTTGTTTTCAATTTAAAAATGCGTAGTTATTTGTAGATGCCGGCTTGCCTAGTACTGTGATAGGCTCCATCATGGCATGTTGAGTTTTGGGTCGTGACACAAATCTCACTTGTTAGTAGACTAATAGGATAATGATTTGAAATTGAATAGGTACCCTAGCATACCTTTAAATATTAGGTGGCGACTCTCTTTCATCATCAACAGGGAAACCACTAGTTGAATCTTATTTTGACTCATGCAAATAAGGTGCAACAACAGGGCGATATTACTAGGGAAATGACTTAGGTTCTGACCTTAGCAGATTTAGACTAGACCTAAAATTTAGGGATGTTTGTTTATATGCTACTTTAACCGTGCTTAATTTTGCAAATATATGCTAATTTGTCTTACTTGTTCGGCATATACTTATCTGTCTGAATGTTATCACTATTATCCCATTATCTGTTACTGATTTATATATACACTATCATCGCACTCTTTCCTATCGAGTCTTTACCGTACACTATCACACACAATGGTACGCGAGGGTTGTCTTTTTACCCTTCCAAACCTTCTTTCAAAATTCTTTAGGCTCAGAGAACGGCTTTGTCAGGTCAACTGACATAACGTCTCATAGTATTCAGTCCAACTCCAAGAATTAGGAAACACTCTACTCTAGCAAACATAGGTCGTACTACATAAACCTTATGTGAGCCGGTCTTTGGCATCGACACACAATTAGGAAAGCCACCTTAATGTCAACGGGTCAGGCACCCAATGACATGTGTTTTGTGGAACGACGAGCCAATCCCGATGAGATGCTAAAGATCTGGAGAAAACACTTACTAGACCCCTTTCTTCACCCCTTCAAAATGTAAATCAACTGCAATATCCATGTGATCAGCATGGTCGTGGGAGTACCACACAATCTGAAACAATGATGGAGGAATATTCGCTGATATCATGGAGACGAGGTTAGAATGCACTTAGGAGCATTGACTGCTTTACTGAACGTCCGGGCCGACAAAGTTCTCACCAAACTGTTGATAGAATTCTGGGATCCAACCAAAGTGGTTTTCAAGTTCGTTGACTATGAATTGATGCCAACACTATATGAAGTCACCATCTTCATAGAGCTACCATTCATTGAGAGAAAACCAATACTACCAGTTACCATACCTTGTGTAAGACCCCGTAAAATTTTGCAAAAGAAAAAAAAATATAATGTTTCGTGGTGCCGAATTGGTTTTACGTGTTGTGTATTATATAAATTCTTCACGGCTCTGACTTTTTGGGTTGAACAATGCACCAGAAAGTAAAGGAAGACTTTTGGCAGGAAAATGCGTATCTGCGGTCCATTATGCGACTACAGAATTACTTTGTGGGCCGCATAATGACCGCAGAGTGAGGCAGTTAATTGGGCCAGTTTGGATGAAATTTTTCGGTCGACTATGCGACTGCATAATTGTTCTGCGTTTCATTATGCAACCGCAGAATAGGTCTGCGGGCCGCATGGTGACCGCAGACACGGACAGGTTCTTGGCTATTTTGGTTACCGATTATGCGACCTATATGCGGTCCGCATATCGATTATGCGATCGCAGACCTTGTTCCGGAGCTTCATTTTTGTGGTTTTTAAACCCGACCCTATTTCATTAAAACACATTCCATGGGCCATTTTGATCATATTTTCTAATATATTTAGAGTGAGAGAGAGGGTCCTAGTGGGAGAAGTGATCTTCATCACATTGCTCTCCAACTCTCACTTAGAATCTTGAAGATTATCAAGAGAGGCACCTAGGTCTTCTTCCTAAGAGGTAAGATTCTATCACCAAAACTCTTAATTTCAAAATGTAACTAGAATGAGCCATTAGTAAGGTAATTCATGGGGATGGGAGTGCTTAATTTGCATGCATGTGTTCTTAAGTTATGTGGGAAGTTTGTGAGCAAAAAATGATAGAGAATGGGTTGGGGAAAGATTGAATCTTCCACAAAGAGGGGCTTAAAACATTAATGCATACCTAGTGTTTGATATAATGCTCAAATGAGCCAAAACCATGTTCATCTTCCTAATTTTGGTTTAATTTTGTTATATTGCTAAAATAGATTGAAGTGGCTAATATTCCGAAATATCTTAGAGTTTTAAGGAGGTCAATTAAGGTATGTTGGCTAAACCCCCTTCTTCTTAGAATCGAACCCCACAGTGATCATGTAATTAGAGTAAGCCCTTGATCATTATAGAATTGGAGATTTCTAACGTATTTGTGTTGAAGGATGTAAGTTCAATATTTATTCTAAATTCTTCATCATGTTATCTTGTCATTGAGGATGTTTTAAAAATGTGGAATATGTGTTAGAAATGTTAAGACTTCATGTCAAGATCGAAATAAAGGTTGTTATGCCAAATTCTATGAAAAAGCCTCTATGTGCCTAAGATTCCCAAATTGCTCATATGTGAATTTAATGTCTTGAATGGGGAGCCTTATTGATTTTGATAATGATATTGAATGTGGAAAAGGGGTCTGGAACTATGAAATACGACCAAGTGCAAAGATTGACTTTGTAAATCGTAATCACTAGTGTCAATGAATCGAAAGTACATGAAAGAAGTACGATGTGAGATGATTGACTAAAAAAGGTAATGTCTCAAATGAGATGTCCTAGTCGGTCGGGCCGAGATCGGACTCCGTGTAAGAACACAGTGGTATTGTGGAAGAAATTGTGAAAAGGGTTGATGTCTCAAATGAGATGGCCTTGCCGATCGGGCCGTGATCGGACGCCATGCCGCACACATGGTGGTATTGTGCTAGAAAGTTATAATGAAATTGTGGTAATGTCTCATATGAGGCGGCCTAGCTGATCGGGCCGAGATTGGACTCCGTGTAAGAATACGGAGGTATTGTGAATTGTGGAACATCGGTACTAAAGGTCACCCAACCTGGTAATATGGAAATTGTCTTGAAAATGTATATGATCCTTAACTTGTTGTTTTACTATTATTTGAAGCCCTTATTGAATTCTTGACTGTTCCTCTTGTATTATTATTCATTCTATTGAGTTGGTGTTTAGCTATACATACTAGTGCTATTTGAGGGTACTAACGTCCCTTTTGCCGGAGGCGCTGCATCTTTAAATGGATGCAGGTGGTTTCATAGCAGACAATGCGGATCACAGATAGTGCTGCATCCTCTTTTCAGCGGACTCGGTGAGCCCCATTTCATTTCGGGGGTCATGTATTGTGCCTTTGGTTTATATTATGGTCACTTTTTGAGGTATAGCCGGGGCCTTGTTGCTGACACTATCTTTACTCTCTTTTATATCTTTAGAGGCTCCGTAGACACTATGTGGGTTGTACATGGGTGTTGGGAATGTTAAACAAGTTATATTGTGTTTGATCACTTATTCCACTTGAACTTTAAGAAATGTGTATTTTGGGACTTAAAAGTGCAATAACTAATGAAATGATTTTAGGATTGTATGAATGAGACTCCTACTGTATAATTAATGAAATCACGTCTTCTCTTCAGCATCGGTTAATTAGGTAGAAAGTATCCAGCAGGCTTGCTCGGCCGGGTTCACTCGGTTGAGCGCCGGTCGGACTTCCCGGGGATGGAGCATGACAAACTTGGTATAATAGCCTAAGGTTTTAATGTGTCTTAGGATGTCTCGGAGCCGTGTCTGATAGAGTCCTTCTTATCGGTGTGTTGTCGACCACATCTATAAGTTGGAGGCTACTTGGACATTTAGGAACAATGCCCTTCTTTGATATTCTGGATCATGCGATGAAACTAATTGTGCAACTGTTCCTCCTCTAACTTGGTCATTCCTTTAACTTTTAGTATATGGAACCTAAGAAGAGAGAAAGAACTGGACAAGGAGCCAATGGCACCTTAGGAGTGGCAGTGGACCCTTTGTTTGATGATGCGGGTGAACACCCAAGGGGTGAGGATAATCCCTCGACTGTTACACTACCTGATTCCACTACACCGGCCCAGGCCATACCAGTTCCTACACCTACTGGGGGTGCGACGGCTCTTCCACATGATATTCCAATTCCACCTCCAGCCCCAGCTTCCGGTTCTGGTATTTCTGATGGGGATCTTAGGGGAGCTATTCAGAGGCTAACTTAGATAGTGGCTTCTCAGGACCAAAGGTCGAATGTTGCACCTACATCCTCTAGCCAGCAAGGGGATTCTAGTGGTTCCAGGGTGAACAAGTTTCTTCAGTTGGATTCTCCGTTGTTCACAGGTGCTAATCCCGAGAAGGACCCACATGACTTCATTGATGAGATGCAAAAGACTCTCCGGGTTATGCGCGCTACTGAGACGGAGGGACTGGAGTTGGCCGCCTACCGTATGAAGGGGGTGGCATATTCTTGGTTTGAGTTGTGGGAGGACTCTCGGGAGGAGGGGAGCCCTCCAGCGAGATGGAGTGAGTTTGCTGATGCCTTTATAGACAATTTCTTGCCTGCCGAGATTAGGGCAGCCCATGCCGTAGAGTTTGAGAATCTTAAGCAAGGGAGTAGGAGTGTGTGAGAGTATCACATGGAGTTCGCGCGCCTATCAAAATATGCTATTCACATGTTGCCTACTATGGAGGCTAGAGTGAGCTGGTTTGTGTAGGGACTTAGCCCCTTGGTTATCAATGAGGCCGCTACAGATGCCTTGAATTCAGACATGAACTATGGAAAAATTGTAGCATTTGCTCAAGCTACAGAGGACCACAAGTTTAAGAACAGGAGGGAGCGAGAGGGTACTAGCAAGGCCCGATCCGCGGGCAACTTTGGGGAGTCATTTGATGGGGAGAGATCAAATTTCAGGGGAGGGTCATTAGGGCCAACCCAGTCTCATGCTCAGTTGAAGCCAGTGCACCGCTAGTGGGGCATAGTCAGCAGCAGGGGAGTTGCTTCAGGCCCAATCAGGGCAATAGAGGACCCCACCATCAAAGCCAATTAGGAGGAGATTCCCACAGCAACGGAGGCCCCCATGCCCCAGGTGTGGGAATATGCACTCGGGGATTTGCTACAGGGACTTCCCTATATGTTACAAGTGCGGATTGAGGGATCATATTCAGAAGGAGTGTCGTTCATCCCGCCAGGGTGCGGGCAGGAGCACAGCACAGCCACCCAGTCCTGCAGCTGCTACATCTTCAGCACCCCCTCCAGCTCGAGGCCCTCCAGCACCAACAGGGCGTGGTGCAGCTAGGGGTGGTGCACAGAGTTCAGGAGGACCCAACTGATTCTATACTATGAGTGGTCTCCAGAATGCAGAGGCTTCTCCAGATGTTGTCACAGGTATATTGACTGTCCAAACTCATGATGTATATGCTCTTATTGATCCCGATTCCACCTTGTCCTATGTTACCCCTTATGTTGCTATAGAATTTGGGATAGAACCGAAACAACTTCCTGAGCCGTTCTCTGTGTCTACTCCGGTAGGCGAGTCTATTGTGGCCGCACAGGTTTATAGGGGTTGTGTTGTCACGGTGCATGGTCGAAACACCGTGGCCGATCTCATTGAATTGGGGATGGTTGATTTTTATGTAATTATGGGGATGGATTGGCTTTATTCATATTTTGCTAAGCTTGACTGCCGAACTAGAACTGTGAGGTTTGAATTTCAAAGTGAGCCAGTTGTTGAGTGGAAGGGGGATAATGTGATGCCAAAAGGTAGGTTTATTTCTTACCTTAAGGCCACGAAAATGATTAACAAGGGGTGTATCTATCATTTGGTCTGGGTTACGGACAACACTACTAAGGCACCTACACTCGAATGTGTGCCAGTTATGAATGAATTTCCAGAGGTCTTTCCTGATGAGCTCCCTGGGTTTCCGCCAGACAAGGAGATTGATTTTGGGATTGATGTGATGCGAGTCACGCAACCTATATCTATTCCGCCCTACATAATGGCACCAACACAATTGAAGGAACTAAAGGAACATTTGAAGGATTTATTAGAAAAGGGTTTCATCCGACCGAGTGTGTCGCCATGGGGCACACCGGTTCTCTTTGTGAGGAAGAATGATGGATTACTGAGGATGTGTATTGACAACCGGCATCTCAACAAAGTCACAATCAAAAACAAATACCCACTACCAAGAATAGATGATTTGTTTGATCAGTTACAGGGTGCTAGATACTTCTCCAAAATTGATTTACGATCCGGGTATCACCAATTGAAGATCAGGGAGCAGGATATTCTGAAAACAACTTTTAGAACCCGGTATGGGCATTTTGAATTTCTAGTGATGTCTTTTGGGCTAACAAATGCCCTGACAACTTTCATGGATCTTATGAATCAGGTTTTCAAGCCTTTCCCCGATTCCTCTGTGATAGTGTTCATTGACGATATTTTTGTGTATTCACGAGGTCGGGAGGACCATGCCGATTATCTCAGGGCAGTGTTGCAGACTCTTCATTAGCACCAATTGTATGCAAAATTTTCTAAGTGTGAATTCTGGCTCGAATCTGTCACATTCTTGGGTCATGTTGTCTCTAGAGAAGGAATCAAGAATGATCCTCAAAAGATTTCAGCAGTAAAGAATTGGCCTTGACCTACAACACCCACCGAGATTCGCAGTTTCTTGGGCTTAGCAGGGTATTACAGGAAGTTTGTGGAGGGGTTCTCTACTCTTGCCTCTCCATTGACTAAATTGACTCAGAAAGCAGTTAAGTTCCAATGGCCCGATGCTTGTGAAAGGAGCTTCCAGGAGTTGAAATCGAGATTGACTACAACGCCGGTGTTGACCTTGACAGATGGTACATATGAATTTGTGGTATATTGTGATGCTTCAAGAATTGGGATTGGGTGTGTGTTAATGCAACACGACAAAGTTATAGCATATGCTTCTAGGCAACTCAAGAATCATGAACACAATTATCCAACACATGACTTAGAACTTGCGGCGGTGGTTTTTGCATTGAAAATTTGGCATCACTATTTGTATGGGGTCCATGTGGATGTATTCATGTACCACAAGAGTCTTCAATATATTTTCAAACAAAAGGAGCTGAATCTGAGGCAGAGAAGATGGCTTGAGTTACTCAAGGATTACGACATCGATATTCTATATCACCCGGGGAAGGCCAATGTTGTGGCAGATGCTCTTAGCCAGAAATCTAAGGGTAGTTTAGCACACTTGGAGGTATATCAAAGGCCATTGGCCAAGGAAGTCTATCGATTAGCTAGTTTGGGAGTTCGTCTTATGGACTCTAATGAAGGAGGGGTAATTCTGCAAAATAGGGCCGAATCATCGCTTGTTGTGGAAGTCAAAGAGAAGCAATACAACGATTCATTTTTGCTGCAATTGAAGGTGGGGATTCAAAAACATAAGACTACGGCTTTTGCTCTTAGCATGGATGATGGTACACTAAGGTACCAAGGGCGACTATGTGTTCCGAAAGTAGATGGTCTCCGGGAAAGAATAATGACCGAAGCTCACGCTTCTAGGTATTCCGTGCATCCAGGTTCTACGAAGATGTATCACGACCTCAAGGAAGTCTATTGATGGAATGACATGAAAAGGTGGTGGACTTTGTGACAAGGTGTCCGAACTGTCAGCAAGTGAAGGCCGAACATCAACGGCCTGGTGGGTTGGCACAGAACATAGAAATTCCAATGTGGAAGTGGGAGATGATTAATATGGATTTTGTGGTAGGATTACCTCGCACTCCGTGCAAGTTTGACTCAATTTGGGTGATCGTGGACCGACTCACAAAATCAGCACCCTTCTTGCCAGTTAAATCTACCGACACAGCGGAACAGTATGCTCAGTTGTATATCAAGGAAATAGTCAGGCTACATGGCACTCTAGTTTCTATCATTTACGATTAAGGGGCTTAGTTCACGGCCATTTTTTGGAGAAATTTTCACCAAGGTTTGGGTACTCAGGTGAATCTTAGTACAACTTTCCATCCACAGACCGACGGGCAAGCAGAGCGGACTATTCAGATGCTTGAGGACATGTTGCGTGCTTGTGTTCTTGATTTCAAGGGTAGCTGGGATGATCATTTGCCACTCATAGAGTTTGCTTATAACAACAACTTTCATGCAAATATCCAGATGGCACATTTGAGGCATTATATGGCAGGAGATGTAGATCTCCCATTGGGTGGTTCGAGATTGGAGAAGCAGAGTTGATAGGGCCAGACCTTGTACACCAGGCTATGGAAAAAGTTAAGATCATAAAAGAGCGATTGAAAACTGCTCAGAGCCGTCAAAAATCCTATTCGAATGTTCGTCGTAGAGACTTAGAGTTCAAAGAGGACGATTGGGTATTCTTGAAGGTTTCCCCCATGAAGGGTATTATGCGGTTTGGGAAAAGGGGTAAATTGAGTCCGAGGTATGTTGGGCCGTACAAAAGCATTCAGAGGATCGGTGAGGTGGCGTACAAGCTTGAGCTACCACCTGAGATGTCATTAGTACACCCGGTATTTCATGTGTCTATGTTGAAGAAAGTAGTTGGAGATCCGACACTCATTGTTCCGGTTGAGACTATTGAAGTTAATGAGTAATTGACTTATGAAGAGATTCCAGTTTCTATTATTGATCGGCAAGTCCGAAAGTTGAGAAAAAAGGAAATTACATCCGTGAAAGTGTTATGGTGAAACCAACAGATTGAAGAGGCTACTTGGGAGGCCGAGGAAGAAATGAAGAAAAAGTATTCTTATTTGTTTGAATAACTATGTATTTATAAAGTTGTGATCTAGAAAAATTATAAGACTTACTTTCTATGAATTTTGTATCAATTTTACAATTGGCGTTAAGGGTGTTCCTTTCTGGTAATACATTGCTTGTGAGGCCACAATTGGTGTTGTTTTGTATTATGTTAGTCGTTGGACTATGTATATGATGTTAGGATGTGTTTCTGGGGCTCTCTGACAGGTGGATAGGCCCAGTTACAAGGGAAGCTCTAGCAAAAGTTTTGGAAATTTAGGGAGTTAATTAAATTTGGGGCTGCTGGTGTGTGGTATGAAAACTGAATTGTATAAGATGCTAATAACAGATTTTTACCCTCATTCAAGGACGAATGATCCTAAGTGGGGGAGAATGTAAGGCCTTGTAAAATTTTGCAAAAGAAAAAAAAAATATAATGTTTCATGGTGCCGAATTGGTTTTACGTATTGTGTATTATAGAAATTCTTTGCGGCTCGGACGTTTTAGGTTGAACAATGCACCATAAAGTAAAGGAAAATATTTAGCAGGAAAATGCGTATTCGCGGTCCATTATGTGACTGCAGAATCCCTCTGCGGACCGCATAATGGCCGCAGAGTGAGGCAGTTATTAGGGCCAGTTTGGATGAAATTTTGCGGTCGACTATGCGACCGTATAACTGTTCTGCAGTTCATTATGCGACCGCAGAACAGGTCTGTGGGCCACACACACGGACAGGTTCTTGGTAGTTTTGGTCACCGATTATGCGACCGATATTCGGTCCGCATATCGATTATGCAAGCGCAAACCTTGTTCCGGAGCTTCATTTTTGAGATTTTTAAACCCGACCCAATTTCGTTAAAACACATCCCATGGACCATTTTGATTATAGTTTTGTGATATTATTAGAGTGAGAGAGAAGGTCCTAGTGGGATAAGTGATCTTTATTACATTGCTCTCCAATTCTCACTTAGAATCTTGAAGATTATCAAGAGAGGCACCTAGGTCTTTTTCCTAAGGTGTAAGATTCTATCACCCAAACTCTTAATTTCAAAATATAACTAGAATGAGCCATTAGTAAGGTAATTCATGGGGATGGGAGTGCTTACTTTGAATGCATGTGTTCCTAAGGTATGTGGGAAGTTTGTGAGCTAAAACTGATAGAGAATGGATTGGGGAAAGATGGAATCTTCCATAAAGAGGGGCTTAAAACATTGATGCACACCTAGTGTTTGATAATATACTCAAATGAGCTAAAACCATGTTCATCTTCCTAATTTTGGTTCAATTTTGTTATATTGCTAAAATAGATTGAAGTGGCTAATATTCCGAAACATCTTAGAGTTTTAAGGAGCTCAATTAAGATATGTTGGCTAAACCCCATTCTTCTTAGAATCGAACCCCATGGTGATCATCTAATTGGAGTAAGCCCTTGATCATTATAGAACTGGCGATTTCTAACATGTTTGTGTTGAAGGATGCAAGTTCAATATTTATTCTAAATGCGTCATCATGTTATCTTGTCATTGAGGATGTGTTTTAAAATGTGGAATATGTTTTAGAAATATTAAGACTTCATGTCAAGATCGAAATAAAGGTTGTTATGCCAAATTGTATGAAAAAGCCTTTGTGTGCCTAAGATTCCCAAATTGCTCATATGTGAATTTAATGTCTTGAATGGGGAGCCTTATTGATTTTGATAATGATATTGAATGTGCAAAAGGGGTATGGAACTATGAAATACGGCCAAGTGCCAAGAATGACTTTGTAATCGTAATCACTAGTGTCAATGAATCGAAATTACATGAAAGAAGTATGATGTGAGATGATTGACTGAAAAAGGTAATGTCTCAAATGAGATAGCCTAGCCGGTCGGGCCGAGATCGGACTCCGTGTAAGAACACGGTGGTATTGTGGATGAAATTGTGAAAAGGGGTGATGTCTCAAATGAGATGGCCTAGCCGATCCGGCCGTGATCGATGCCATGCCGCACACATGGTGGTACTGTGCTAGAAAGTTATAATGAAATTGTGGTAATGTCTCAGATGAGGCAGCCTAGCCGATCGGGCCGAGATCGGACTCCGTGTAAGAATACGGAGGTATTGTGAATTGTGGAACATCGATACTAAAGGTCACCCAACCTGGTAATATGGAAATTGTCTTGAAAATGTATATGATCCTTAACTTGTTGTTTTACTATTATTTGAAGCCCTTATTGAATTCTTGATTGTTCCTCTTGTATTAGTACTCATTCTATTGAGTTGGTGTTTAGCTATACATACTAGTGCTATTTGACGGTACTAACGTCCCTTTTGCCGGGGGCGCTGCATCTTTAAATGGATGCAGGTGGTTACATAGCAGACAGTGCAGATCATAGATAGTGTTGCATCCTCTTCTCAGCGGACTCGGTGAGCCCCATTTCATTCCGGGGTCATGTATTGTACCTTTGGTTTATATTATGGTCACTTGTTGAGGTATAGCCGGGGCCTTATTGTCAGCACCATCTTTACTCTCTTTTGTATCTTTAGAGGCTCCGTAGATACTATGTGGGTTGTACATGGGTATTGGGAATATTAAACAAGTTATGTTGTGTTTGATCACTTATTCCACTTGAACATTAAGAAATGTGTATTTTGGGACTTAAAAGCGCAATGACTAATGAAATGATTTAGGATTGTATGAATGATACTCCTACTGTATGATTTATGAAATCACGTCTTCTCTTGTTCATGGGTTAATTGGGTAGAAAGTGTCTAATAGACTTGCTCGGCCGGATTCACTCGGTTAAGCATCAGTCGCGCTTCTCGAGGATAGGGCGTGATACCCGGCCATAGGTTCCTCGACGCCTTGGGTTTAGCAAGCAGCCGGAATCTGATTGAAAGACTCTTTCCTTTAACCTTTTCTTTGGCATTGCTAGGATTACTGGTTTTCCCACAGAGGAGAGGACGAATAAACATCAACTTGCTGACTGTGGTCATGGCAACATTTCGGGGAATTCTCCAAGTCACCTTGGTTCCTATGATATTGGCAAAAACACTCCGAGCATTGTCTGTATTTTCTAGAGCGTATGACTTCTTCAAGGGTTGCAATTTTTTACTTCAGATATGGGCCACGAAACACTTCTTCCAAAGATAGGCCATTATAGACTATTTTATGGGGGTCAACAATATGATCTGGAGTCACAATAAGAGAATGAGGCACTAGGTCTCACCGCATGGACAGGAAGAATGGAGAGAAATACTAACAAATCTGAGTGGAGAATGGGTAAACTAGAAGCTTTCATGGTTGAGCGGCAGGGCGATTCTGAGGACCCCCGAGAAGTATTTCATAGAGCTGATAGGACTCAAAGGCATTCAGCCATATGCACCTCTACGAGTTCTCAAGCAGTTTGGCCTAATCCAGGATGTACCCCTCTGGTCGAGAACGACTCTATATGAAGATGACTACAATGGGAAAATCCCGATCCTAAGGATAAGGAAACTTCAAGACGAGTGGAATGACCTAATCATGATGCCAATGGGTCAGAATTCATGGTGTACTCCAGAATACTTTGTACGGATCAATGAGGAAGATTAGTTGGCTCGACCAAGCAGAGAAGGAGTGGTCAGGTTAGAAGATGTAGCAACAACCTTATAAATATATCACAAGATCTTGCCTCATTATCTTGTTACCACCGCCATGCATCGGCAAGTGGTTCCAGGGTCGGTCGACCACATATTGCCACCTCCATAGGATGATGATCTAGTGGTCGAGTACATACAAATTGAATTGGAAATAGAACCAGAAGAGGATCCTAAAGAAGTGCCCGAATACAACAACGATGAGGAAGAAGAAGAGTTTGAGGAAGACCTTGAGGAAGAACCTGAGGAGGAAGACTTGGGAGATGATTCCGGGGATGACTACTAGTGGCCGGTTGATCTCCCCCCCCCCCAAAAAAAAAAAAAAAACTTACACCCTTTATCTTGTACCCCTTCATTTCCCTAAGGGCATTTCTTTAAGCCCATGTAATCTTATGGATGTTGGAAAACAATGTTGTAATCGTTGTTCCCACCTGTTGTAATCCAAGTATTATTAATGAAAAATCAAAGTTTGCTCCGGATCTAAACTTGCAAAAATCTGATTGTTCGTCAAACATTCGCGACATAGAAATGCCTCCGGCAAAGAGAGGTCCCTCACATAATAGGAAACACACTTATTTGAATACGTGAACTAACTGCTCTATGTGCTCATGTCTGTGCAATCACTGAAACTAACTTCTGCTCTTCTTTTGATTATTTTCGCATTACTTTATTATTATTTCCCCGAAACAGAGGTTGGTTTGTGTTGATTCGAAAAACTGGCTGAACTACTATACAACCTGAGATCAAAAGGGAAGATGTCTGCAACTGATGACTCAACCAAAAATTCTTTGATGATAGCCGACAACCTGGGGCAATCGGGTGAAAAGAATGATACTCGAAACAACGAGCACGTTGCTAGGATGGCATAAGAAATGGAATCACTAAGAGTAGAGGTACGAGATATTCGGGAACTGGCGCATCTGGCCGGGATGATGCTTCCACAACCACCCCGTTTCCCTTCACTAGACTCGATCCTCGATCACTTCCCTTCAACCACCTGACAAGCAAACAATACCACAACCACAGTCACTAAAACCCAGGTTGTACCCTAGTAACGCCTGCAAACCCACCAAATCCTCCTATACATACCCCTTATGTACCAAACTATGTCCAAACACCGCAAAACCCACCATTCGCTACTAACACAATTCATACACCTCCTCGTGAAAATGTCACCTTTGCCAACAATCAAAACCCAGAACATACATGCGGCACACATCGCTACACACGAGCGGTATATTCCACCCGTATATGCCATTTCAGAACCCACCTTCATAGTGCTTGTCACAGCCAGAGTACTATATGAAATCGACCAGCATGCTGAAATGGACAGGGAAGCAAAGTACAAAGAGGAAGAGTCGGTATCCGAACAGTTGCGAGTTTTGAGGAAATAAATAAAAAACCTTCAGGTTGCTCGAGTGAGCGAGAACCTAGATTATGAAGATTTGTGCATACATCTTGATATGGACATGCCAATAGGGCCTACTGCGATAAGCTGTTGGGAGTAGGAAGGAATGAGAAATTAAGGATGAAGTTATTTATATGGAGTTTGATAGGAAAGGCACTCACTTGCTACACCCGCCATGACCCTAGAAACTGGAGAGAATGGAAAGACATGGCAGAGGATTTCATGAACCATTTTCGGTTTAACACCGAAATTACTCCAGACAGGTTCGCCCCGGTGAATTTGCAGAAGAAGCCATCAGAGTCATTTCAAGAATATGCCCACCGTTGGAGGTCGGAGGCTGCCAGGACCCAGCCCCCGCTAGATGACAATAAGCTGACCAAGTACTTCATCAGGTCTCAAGAAGGAATTTACTTTAAAAACATGATGGCCATGATAGGGCAGAAGTTCCCCGAACTTGTTAAGATGGGAGACTTTTTGGAGGAGGGCATCAAATCAAGCAAGATACAATCTATGGCCGCACTACAAGCTGCCAGTAAAGCGATTCAGTTCGGTTCGATAAGCAGTGGAAAGAAGAAGAAGGAAGAAGTATCAGCAATTGTTCCCTATTACCAGTCCAGTCCACCCCACTAAAACAACTCTTACCCTATAAACACCCTTCCTTCATACCAACCTACCTATGCTCCACTATATAACACACAACCATACTATAACACCCAACCTCAATATAACACACCTTGCGCCCATATAAATCCAAATCCAACACGACCATACGCTCTAATTCAAACCACTACACGTCAAAATCGACCCACCTATGCACCCCAACCACGCCCATATTTTGAGGAAAGAGGTCCCACAAACTACACCCCGATTGCCGAGCCCTTAGCCCAATTTTTTGAAAGGCTGAGAAGAGCTTGCCTGATATACCCAGTAGAAGGGAGAATTACCTATCAACCTTCCAAGTACTTTAATGCAACCAAACAGTACGCCTACCATTCAGGTGTACCGGGGTATAATACCAAGAATTCTTTCAGGATGATGAATGAAATTGAGTCACTGATAAAGAGTGGATCCATTCAATGCACCCCGGCTCTACCAAATGTGAATCATAACCTGTTGCCGAATCATAGGAACCAAGGAACTAGCATGATCGCTTTGGATAAAGACTATGATCTGAAAGTTTTCCATAATTTGGAACGCCGAGGCTGCAAGGGTTCCACCCCGAAGAACTTTGTTGATCATTGTACAGTTGAAACCTCCGGTGATGGTCCAGACATACCAATAATAGTGCTCAGCCGCCGTTAGGAATGATAAGGATCGGGAATACAAGACAGTTCCATGGACATACCAGCATAAAGGAAAAGGCAAGATGATGGATTTCGCCGCTACCCACGGAATGACCAGGTCAGGAAGGTGTTACACTCCGAAAGAGGTAAGCCGAGGAAATCCAGGTAGAGAACAGATTTAATGGAGGAACATAACAGTTAAAGAATATTTCGTGGAGGAATAGTTGAAGAAAAACCCTGCACATATATCAATCATGGATCTGCTGATGAGTTCCGACAGTCGTAATGATGCTTTGATGATGGTATTAAGTGGAGTGAGTGTGCCGAGTAACACTATCAGCGAGGCATTGGCAACAACCATTGGAAAGATGGTCGAGGAAAACATGATATCCTTCCGAAGACGCAAACTTCCTGTAGAAGGTGTGGATCATAACAGAGCCATGCACATCATAGTCAAATGCGGGGATAAAGTGATGTCTCGAGTGCTTGTTGATAGAGGATCCGGAGTGACTATTTGCCCACTCTCTATCTACAAGAGTTGGGCATTCATTTTAGAGAGGTGAAGGAAATCTATGTAAGAGTGAGAGCTTTCAACGGGTCGCAGAAAGACGTCATTAGAGAAATCTACTTAGCTCTGCAGATTGAACCTGTTGTGTTCCCAATACTATTTCAAGTAATGGACATTTCATCCTCATACAACCTGTTGTTGTGAAGGCCATGGATATATATGGCAGGGACAGTTCTGTCCACTCTCCATCAGTGTATGAAGTTCGAGTGGGGTTGCTAAGAGATTGTAATTCACGATGAATGGAGCTGGTAAGATTATATAGAATATGCTGTTTCGTTCATAGAAGGATTAGATAGGGCCGCCTTTCACGCGGTCAAGATCATGCAGACCACGAAAATAGAGAAGACTGAGCATAATCTGGGTATGCAGTCTCCATACAGATCGAATATATCAATGAGAGAGATGATGAAGTATGGGTACCGACCAAGGATCGGGCTGGGAGCCAGATCATATGGTATAAGAGAACTGATTGAGCCAAAAGGGTAGAAAGGTACAACTGGCTTAGGGTATCAACCTCCAACTAGAAATACTTACACCGGTAACTTCAGGAATAAGGCTTTTGTGCCACAGCGTGTTCCGGGTCCGGGTCCGGGTCAGAGCTCAGTACCAGAGGACGACATTGTAGATGGAATGAAAAGACTATTCGTAGCCATGATCAAGGAATTCCACAACAAAGTTGATATCAAGACACCGACCATTCGAGATGCCGAACCAGGAGAAGACTTGTAGAATTGGACTGCCAGCCCATCCCTGGTTTGCCAGGAGTCTTGGTAGTGTGGAATTGTAGTAATTTTTTAAAATGCACGGTCAATTGAGGTCTGAATCGTGCATGTACGTTTTTGTCAATTGCCTCTTTGAATGCTAGACATTACCCTTTTAATGAAATAAAAGAATCACTTTTCTTAAAATAATCGCAAATTCATTTATTGCTTTATTTATTCTTAGTTTTTCTTTTCGGTAATCAAATCGATAAAAACCCGCATTCCGCGATTATGACATGTAACGAAAGCCTCGAGCAAAATGACCTAGACTACGAGAAGTACGACGAGAGCATGATACCTGATAACCTCCTGCAAGAGATCGAGCATATAGAATTCCAGAAAAAGCCTAACCTTGAAGAAAAAGAAGTAATCAACTTGAGAAGTGAAGAAGACGTGAAAGAAACTCGAATCAACATCCATTTAGAAGCAGAACAAAAAGAAGAACTGGTCGAGCTCCTTCAACAATACATCGATGTGTTCGCATGGTCATATGATGATATGCCCGGAGTGAGTACCGACATTGTCTTGCATCGATTGCCCACTGATCCTGTCAGACCTCCAGTTAAACAAAAACCCAGAAAGTTTAAGCTGGATTTGAGTTTGAGGATAAAAGAAGAAGTCACCAAGCAGATAGAGGAAAATGTGGTGAGAGTCACCAATTATCCCACATGGTTGGAAAATATCGTACTAGTGCCAAAGAAAGATGAGAAGATCAGGATATGTATGGATTATAGAGATCTTAACAAGGCCAGTCTGAAGGGCGATTTTCCTTTACCAAACATTTATATCCTTATCGACAATTGTGTGAAGCATTAGCACACACCACACACCAGAAGTTGAGACATTGCATGTCGGCATACACTACACATCTAATATCTCGACTCGACCCGCTCAAGTATATCTTCCGGAAGCTGATGCCTACAGGAAAGTTGGCCAAATAGAAAATTCTTCTCAGGGAGTTTGATATTGTGTACATAACGCAGGAGGTTATCAAGGGACACGCATTAGCCGACCACCTTGCATAGGACCCAGTGGACAAGGACTACAAGCCAGTCACTACATACCTTTCTATTGAAGAAGTGTTGTTCGTCGGGGAAGACATCGCAGAGTCGTACCGAGTATGGAGAATGTTTTTCGACGAAGCAAATAATTTCAAAGGAGTGGGGACTAGGGTTGTCTTAATATCGGAATCAGGACAACATTACCCGGCTTCAGCAAAGATAATGTTCCCTTACACATATAATATGGCTGAGTATGAAGCATGCATCCTTGGGATTAGGATGGCAGTCGACATGATCATCAAGGAGCTTCTACTCATAGGAGATTCTGATTTATTGATACAAAAAGTTCAAGGTGAATGGACCACCAAGAATGTCAAGATCCTTCCGTACCTGCATTGCATGAAAGAGTTGTGCAAGAAGTTCACCAAGATCGAGTTCAAATATATTCCCAGAATCCAGAACGAGTTTGCTGGCGCTCTCGCAACCTTGTCATCCATTATCCAGCATCCAGATAAGAATTACATCGACCATATTCAGATAGAGGTTTGGGATCAGCATGCATACTATTTCAATGTAGATGAAGAGCCATACGGTAAGCCATGGTACTATGGCATTAAAATATTCTTTGAAACAAAAGGTTATCCAGAGAATGCCACCAATGATCATAAGAGAGCATTCATAAAGTTAGCTAATCACGTTTTCCTTAACAGGTTTTCCTGTACAGGAGGATCCTAGACTTGGGTCTATTAAGGTGTGTAGATGCTACTGAAGCAACCAGATGGCTAGAAGAAATACATGCAGGAACATGCGAACCTCATATGAATGGCTTCACTTTGGCCAAAAGAATTTTAAGAGCCGGATACTTTTGGATGACCATGGAAAGTGATAGTACCCGTTAAGTGCAAAAGTGTCACCAGTGCCAGATTCACGGGGATTTCATCTGAGTTCCACCTAACGAGCTGAATGTAATAGGTTCTCCTTGGCCGTTCGCCACTTGGGACATGGATGTGATTGGACCTATAGAGCCTACCGCATCAAATGGACACCATTATTTTCCTGGTATCCATTGATTACTTCACCAAATGAGTTGAAGCCTCTACATACAAGGTTCTCACAAAGAAAGTGGTAGCAAATATCGTCTGTAACAACATAGTCTACCGATTCGAGATACCAGAGTAGATCATCACCGACAATGTAGCCAATCTCAACAGCGGTCTCATGAGAGAGATTAGCGAGAAGTTCAGAATAGTCCATCGTAATTCCACAGTCTACAGGATGCAAATGAATGGAGCAGTTGAAGCAGCCAATAAAAACATCAAAAGGATATTACGAAAGATATTTGACAATCATAGGCAATGGTACGAGAAATTATCCTTCGCCTTGTTGGGTTATCGGAAGACCATAAGAACATCCACCGGGGCAATGCCATACTTGTTGGTATATGGCACCGAAGTTGTGATACCCACAGAGGTCGAGATACCATCCTTGAGGGTCATTCAAGAAGCTAAGTTAGACGACGCAGAATGGATACGGGTCAGGAAGGAGTAACTCATGATCATTGACAAAAAGGGAATGGACGTAGTATGCCACTGCCAGCTGTATCAAAATAGGATGGCCAGTGCATTCAACAAGAAAGTAAAACCTCGGCAATTTGCACCAAGGCAATTGATTTTGAAGAAAATATTCCTTCATCAAGAAGAAGCCAAGGGAAAGTTTGCGCAGAATTGGCAAGGTCCTTATGTGGTCCATCGAGTATTATCGGGAGGATCACTGATCTTAGAATTTTTGGTACTATAGAGTCAGCACGAAGCCCATCAACTCAGACTCAATCAAGAGATGTATATTTGAAGACAGTAGAATTAGGGTTTGGTTGTAATAGAACTACCCTCGACTTGACTTCCTACGACGGGATACGTACGCAACCCACTTAGAGTCCGTCTCCCTCCCCTTTTGTAATAGAAAACCCAAAAATCATTTCTATATACTCGAAACTACGCCACGATTTGATTTCCTTTGGTAGGATTATGTAGGCAATCCTCATCGTATTCAGTCATCTATTCTAATTGAACTATATTCTGGCCTGATTCCATTTGGATACATAGGCAGTCTAAGTCAGACTCAGCCATTTCATTTTCAAATTCTTATCACTTTGCATATATTGTAATTGAACTACGTTTTGACCTGATTCCATTTGGATACGTAGGCTGCTCGAGTCAGGTTCTGTCACCATCTTGATTCAGCTATCATTTTATAACCCTCAAACTATGTTTAGACCTGATTCCATTCGAATACATAGGCAACCTGAAAAGGTTCAGTCATAACCCTAGGAAATGCTTTGTAATGCATTTGTTTAGATTAGACCGCAATCGCAACAACAAGAAGCTACGTCAATAGGGGCATCTCCAGAATTCGACATCAACAGGTGAAGTCATCCAGAAACAACGTTCGCATCGAGGGGAATTTCTAAACATGTTATAATTCGGAACGACAACATTTGCCATAAAAAGGAAGAATTTTCAAAATGTTTTCTAAGAACTATCATTCCACTTATCGAACTTCGTGGCATAATCTCACAAAACCCGGAGCAAAGCCAGGACTACTGTCAGCACAAACCAACCCCCCTCCCCCCTGCTAAGAATATTTTTTTGAACGCAAGACCGTCAGGAGACGAAGAATGCTGGGGCACACATGGAGAAATGACAGACCTGCTATTCTCTCATGAACCCTTATCTCTCTTTCATTATTTAGTTCATTTCCTCATATGACTAAGGACTAACTCCAAATTCTCTACAGGTATTCTGGAACCAAGTCTCTGACATGATCGAAGCACATTGTAAATAGCAAACCGCCTGCTCAACCAAGCGAATCACCTTGCATATAGCGAGCCGCCGACTCCGCCAATCGAAGCTGTGTATATAGCAAAGCGTCTGCTTAACCAAGAAGAGCGTCTTGTATATAGCGAGCCGTCGGCCCCGCCCATCAATGTTGTGTGTATAGAAAATCGTTTGCTCAACCAATTGGAGCATCCTATACAAATAGAGATGTTGGCTTTACCAATCAAAGCCTTGTACATAGCAAACTGTTCACTTCACCAACTGGAGCACTTCGCACAGATCGCACTGTCACTCCACCATATCAGAGATTACAAGAAGATAGTTGCAAACTTTGTCGCCAACTTCGCCAATCGAAGGAGGAACCGTCCGATCCCGCCATACATTTTGTCGATCAACAGTCGCAATTTAGTTTCAGAGTCAAGAGAATCTCTTGGGCATGCTCCTTATTTCTTTGTTTTATCTTGAATGTTTTGACGTTTTCTTCATGCAACTTACAGATACTTTACATTTTAATTCAACTCCCATCGTGCGGAGATACACTTTACATTTCAAGTCAACTACTCCCATCGTACGGAGATACACTACAAGTTAGCTAATCCCATCGCGTGGAGATACTCCCATCATGCATAGATATTTTTACATTTTAAGTCAACTACTCCCATTGCGCAGAGATACTCCGATCATGAGGAGACTTAAATCTCCGACAACTACGAAACTATACACAAACCGGCTAATAATCAAGTCAAATTCAAGTATCATGTTGTTGTGATCCCAAATAACGACTAGCCGGCAGCCAGGATCATCATTCCTGCATCATTTAAATTACATCTTGACATATCTGCATTACGATATATGGGTATATGTGTATTTTGTTTTTGCAGGATCGAACATTGCGACGTGGAACTTCTCCTAAGCAGCAAACCAAGCTACAATGCTATGAGGGATAACAAACTCATAAGCGGGTAGAGGATCCAAACTCAAACTCAAAATACAATTAGCAAAACTCTAAATCATCAAATCTTTCAAATCTCATAATCAAGCCGCAATTCAGAGCTATCTTGGGTACCAAAATCTCCTCGTCTTGCAGTATCGTCATAATACGATACTGGGGTAATTCCTGCAAGCATCGCCTTCTCCAAATCATCATTCCAGAACTACATGAGGCCTGATCCTCGTTAATCCCGAGGTATGTAAGCGATTCAAAGCAAGAATTCGGCCCCAATTTCCCCAATTTTCTCAAACTTCCCAGAAACATTCCTTAAATCTTTCCTTAATTCTACAATATGTGCCTAAAGTCGGGACAAAATTGGTCTTGGTTCAATTTCTTTGCCTGAAAAGTCTTTTATCGTCTCCGGTCAAAGATGGGCAACTGTTGACGACCAACTTTGACCCTTATTTTTTAAATTTATTTATTTATACTTAACAATTTGCAATAAACGTGTTGAAAATATTTTCTAATAAATTAAATTATTTTTGCATAAATTAATAATGAATAATGTCAAAATTAATAATTTAGCATTATATAATTATAACATATATTACCCTTATTATTTTGAAACTATTAAAGTAACCCATATATTTTATTTAAAAAATAACTCTTTAATTTTATTTAATCAGCCTACTATTTTAAATATTTCGAAATTAACATCATAATTTAAGAAATAAAGTATTTTTATAAATTAATAATTAATTATAGTAATTAGTAGTGTATTTGATGATCATAATTTCTACCACATTTTATTGAAATTTATTAAGTTTAATTAAATTAATTTTAAAGGGAGACTAAATGGCTATAATTGCAATTGCACTCATAAAACATGAATTGACCATCTTTTAAAATGAAATTAGCCCAATACATAGGCCCAATCGCCATCTGACCTAGTCCGAACAACCCCTCCAATCCAAATTGGCAATCCACGACACTCCCTATGAGCCAATAGCATTATGCCATGTCGCTCGTCCCACTCACTTACAAAACAAACACATTTAATCTTGACTGTCGATCCATGCCATCAACGGACTATATTTATTCTTGTTTTTTCCCTTATTTTAAAAACACTATCATATTTTATTTCAACCGTTGGATTACAAGAATCCAATGGCCACCATTTTTCCTCATTGAACCCTTCTAATAATTCTAAATCTCCAATTAATCAGAGCCGTTGATCAAAAGATCCAACGGCTCCCGTTCCATCTCTCACTTTTAACCACGGAAAGCCAACCCCTAATTATCAAAACCCTAAATCATTTCCACCCAACCCAACCGCCTCATTTCCCCTTCGGCTCTCTACTCTCCCTTCTGCCCTAACCCATCAATCTCTGTAATTAACAAAAATTTGTGCAAGGTCATCTCAATCAAAGCCTGAACACCCAATTTGTTTCCTATACCCGCGAATCAAGCTGATTTCACCATTTTAATCACTGTAATTCGAAATCCCAAATCTGAAACCCTAACCCAAAAGTGAAACTTCAAATCGTCTGAATCACTGTTGTGATATTTCAAGTCCATGGCATGCATGACCATTTCTTCAACATCATCATCATTATTCTTTGTCCAGAGGTCAAACATAGTGACCTCTGGACATTGGCTTTTTGTCCGATGGTTTCTTGCCTGCAACGGCCATTCCCTACTCAGGTAACTCTTCCCACAATTTTCCCCTCTGATTTCTTTGATTTTCACTAGATTTTTCTTGCATCATCTAGTAATCGTCACTCTCCAATACCATTGTTTGAATCCGTTGAAACCTTAGGGTTTCAAGGCATGATAAATTGGAGCCTTTAATGTTCTCACCTAACACGACCTAACAATAGAAACAATCACCAACTACACTAAATATTCTGAAAATCTAATACACAGTAGCATTAAAAATCAAGTCTAGGGTTTTTATTTGATTTCTGATTTCTCTTCTTCTTTCAGGTTCCGAGTTTACTCACTTATTGGAGTTTAAGTCTGTGGTTCCTAAATGGCTAAAAAGAGTCTTTGTTTGGTTGTTGCTCAAAGGAAGGTTAGTGTACTTCGACCCTTTATCTCTTTTAATTATTCGAATTAAAATCATGACTCTCTGTTATTCTCTATTGATTGTTTCTGTTTGTGATGTGTTATTATTGGTGTGTGTTTGATAATCATGATTTGTGTATGAAACAACTGTTTCCTTAATAATCCGAAATCAAAAGAATTTTAATCGATCACCTTTGTAATCCTAATGAATATGTCTCTGAGTTGAATAATCTATGTGTTGTTGAACTTCTGTAATTAACAAAGAACCTTAATGATTCTTTACACTTGTTTTGACTTTAAAATTTCCTGATGATTTTGCTATGGTTCTCATGTTTGCTATGTTGATCTTCACCTTAGTGTTACTTGTTGATTTATATCATACACTTGAGGTTGTTTGTCTGATAAAACAAAACTAAAATAGATATGAACACTTAAGGTTAAATATAGGACTGTCATTTTAGTTGAAGCATATCAGTTTAAGTTGTTTGGATTGCTTTCTCTCTTCCAATGTGCTTATGTGATTCTGTAACTCTTGAAAGATCATTGCAATAATTTTCTGTTAACCTTCATGACTGCTTGATCACATCTGTGAGTTTCACAATATAAGTATGTCTTGAAAATATGAAATTAAGCTCTAATGGATCTCTACAATTAGTCTTATATGTGTTCTATCATCATAGCCTAAGTTATGTCCCTGATTGTCCTTAAGAGCTTGATATCTGCTATATTTCTGCATTCTCTCTTGGTTGTGCCATGCTGCTAACACATCTGAAACTGAACTTTATCATGACTAAGTTATTACCCTTAACATGTACCATGCCTAACTAATGTGAAACAATTCATTGTTCTGAACCCCTGTAGTTAGCATGTTGGTATGATCCTATGCTATTTGATACTCAACCATGTTTAAAATGTTGCAATCTTGTAAGACCATCTCATGTGTGTGTCTGTATGTCTTCCATGCTTATGCTTGTGCTTCCATTATCACTGATCCTTGCTAAGCTTACACAAGTTAACTGTGACTCGCCTATAGACTTAAGAGAAACTCCCTGATGTTTATCTGCCCTATTTAAGTATAACCATGTGCACTAACTCTTAATGAGCCTAGTATGAATGTGATATTCTTTAAAGATCATGTTTTTCGCTTAAGTGAGGATCAATTTGTTTGCTTAAGTATCCCTGTTAATACTATTTAGAGATTCTGAATGGAGCTGTTAACTCATATACCTAGTAAGAAATGAAGGTTTAATCTATGTGTGTGGACCTTTACTAAGTTTGAACATGGCCAAGGTATTGTGACTGCAACCGAGAACTTCTATAAGTCTGAATCTTTCAGTAGGATCAGTAAGGCTAATGTACATGTATCTTCTCTACTCCTTCAGTTATATGACTTAATTGTTTGAACTTCTGATATAACCTGTTGGTGTTCTCTTCCTTTGTTTGCACTTGTAATTGGTTTCTCTGAGTATTCTTGAGCATGTTGAAAGTGTTGACAGTGTACCACACACTTATGTTTAGATTGTGGT
The DNA here is from genome assembly GCF_000715075.1 of Nicotiana tabacum. NCBI lineage: Eukaryota > Viridiplantae > Streptophyta > Magnoliopsida > Solanales > Solanaceae > Nicotiana > Nicotiana tabacum. Next base: position 31,496,920 of record NC_134098.1, read on the forward strand.
CTCAATGGTGTAATTTGTTGTCTCACAATAGTATTCTGTATAGTTTATGTGAGAAGTGTACATGCTTGAAGTCTGTGTTATTGTTACTATTACATTGGAAATTATTAGTGTATGCCTCATTGGCATTTAAACCTATAGGGAAGAGTAAGTGTAAGTGGTTAAGGGTATTTAGAAGTAAGATTTAGTTTGTGGTTGACATACCCTCCCTGACACAAGCATTGCTCAGGGTCCCTGAGACCCTTGTGAACTCTGAAGTGCCAGGGATCCAAAGGGTGTCTTGGCCATTAATGTGTAATGACTCGGACGGTCGTTTTGAGCTTTAGCGTTTCATTTGCTGGTTTGAGACTTTGAGTAGCTTCATATTATGTATCATGACTTGCGGTATGGTTGGTTTCGGTTTTCCAGCGGTTCAGGATTGATTTGGAAGAATGATTCTCGTTTTAGAAGCTTTAAGTTGGAAAAGTTAACCAATATTTGACTTTTGGGTAAACGGACTCAGAATCAGGTTTTAATTATTCCAATAAGTTTGTATGATGATTTTAGACATTTTCACAATGTTTGGTTAACTTCCGATGAGTTTTGGATAAGATTGGGTTGTATGATTATTTTCGGTTTCAACGTCGATTTGAGAATAAAGGTTACCATATTGAGAAAATAGCCTTTGATTCGTGTTTCGACTAAACCATTATATCCACATCGTACTTTTGGAACCATAACAACTAAAATCATCAAGTTTCGATATCGTATGAGGAATTTATGGTCATTTTACTAAGAAATGGATTGCCAGATTCTTTTTAGATTAATTACGAAATTTTCACTGAATTCGTATTTAAAAATCTGCACTATTTCCAAATATTTAAACCAACATATCTCCTTCATTATAAGGTCAAATGGAGTGATTCAAAAGCCTAGCATGATTGTAATTTTACGAAAAATCCATTGGAGGCATCAAAAGTGAGTTTCGAGATCATTTGGCACAAGAAACGGGATAAAATAGCTGGGCATTTTTGGCTATTAATGTTGTTGGAGTTTTTTCTCATCTTCAAAGTTTGGGATTGGGAGAATTCAAAGATGTTCTTCAAGTTTCTTCCATGGGGTAAGGTTTAAACCATAACCTAAGTATTTACCTTTGATTCATTCCCTTGGTTTAAGCTTTAATCCATGATTTTAATTGAAACCCCATTTAATTCTTTAAATCAAGACCTAGGGTTATGTTCTAAATTTTAAAAATTGAAAATAAGTTAGAAGCATTTATTTCTTGATTCCATTTGGGGTTTTGTTCTCCTATATTAGGAGAACAACATACTCGAATTTGGTGAGTTATGGAGAAGTATTTCGGGAGATATGGGACCCAACTAGTGTGGGTTGGACTCTTGGGTTATGAACACCCAAGAACGATATTTTTGCGAATTGGTTGAACTATCGGACTCCGATTGAGTCGGTTTTCATTCGTGTGAGCTTGTATTGGTTTGGGGTTCGCTCGGGTTATCTTGGATTCCAAATCCAAGGCGGGCCTGGCGTTGACTTTTCTAACTTTTTGATTGACTTTGGTTTTTTTTAATTATACTACTAGGTTATTCACCTAGTAGCTGATATATATAATAAGTTCCAAACTGGGACAAGGTCACACTGTTCAGATAAATGAAAAATAATGGAACAAGAAAGACAATTCCTATTGCTACCAAATACAATGTAGTAGTAGCATAATGATAAATGAAAAATACTAAGATACTAATTTGAACCATCCAATTATTGTCGACGCCAATGAATTCACACATCAGTTCTAAATTGAAACAAGCATGTTGAAATGATGGCTTCTGGCTTCTTAGGAATCTGGTGTAGTGTCTTGTTTTTTGCTGTTGGGAACTAGAGTTTGGACTATTCATGCTTGCTAAGTTTGGACTTCTAGAACTGTTCAGCTGGAACTCTGCAGTGGCAGATTGATGGAGATGGACCAGCTGCAGCTTGAGTTGAGGAGCAAGGTGTTTGTAAGGCACCGTGAAAATTTTTCTAAAAACCGGGGTTCCGTGATGCCGGGGCAGGAGTATTGAACAGTGCACTGGGGAGTTGAAGGAAAATATTGGACAGAAATAGGCATTTCTGCGGCCCATTATGCGGCCGCAAAATCATTCTGCGGACCATAGAATGGTCGCAGAGTGAGATAGTTTCTTTGGGTCATTTTGATGTCATTTTCACGGTCCATTATGCGACCGCATAACCATTTCGTTGGCCGCACTCTTGTCGCACAATCAACCTTGGAGTTTTGCGGAGGGAGATTCTGCGGCGCATTATGCGACCGCAGAATAGGTATGCGGGTCGCGTAGTGACCGCAGACCCGATCAGCTCCTTACCAGTTTTGGCACCCAAATTATGCGGCCGGTATGCGGACTGCATATCCATTCTGCGGTCACATATGCTAGCACATATCCTGTTCCGGGGCGTCATTTTTGGGGTTTTTAACCCCGACCCTTCTTCGTCAAAACACATGCCATAGCCCATCTTGAGCACATTTTTGATATTTTTAGAGTGAGAGAGAGTTCTTAGAGTGGGGGAGTAACCTTCAACCTATTATCCATCAATTCTTGCTCAATCATTGAGGATTAACAAAGTAAGTCTTCACCCAAAAGGTAAGAATCTATGTCCTAGCTCTCAATTTTGAAAATTTACAAAAATGGGATAATCAGAGAGATAATTATTGTGTGAAGGGGTTGTTGTCTTGCATGCATGTATTCTTGGAGTATGTGGGAAGGTTGTGAGCTAAAAATAGTGGAGAGTGGGTTGGGTAATGATGAAATCTTCCACAAAAAGGGCCTTAAAACATTGATGCACACCAAGTGTTTGATAATATGCTCAAATGAGCTAAAACATCATGACCATCTTCCTAATTTTGGTCCAACTTGTTATATTTCTAAAATAGATTGAAGTTGCTAAGAATTCCGGATCATCTTAGAGTTTAAGGGAGCTCAATTGAGGTATGTTGGCTAAACCCCCTTCTTCTTAGAATCGAATCCCACGGTGTTCATGTAATTAGTGTAAGTCCTTGATCATTATTGAATTGGCTATTCCTAATGTGGTTGTGTTTGAAGGATGTATGTTCAATATTTATTCTAAATGTTTCATCATGTCATCTTGCCTTTTGAGGATGTGTTCAAAAGGTGGAATATGTGTTAGAAATGTTAAGACTTCATGTCAAGATCGAAATAAAGGTTGTTATGCCAAATTGTATGAAAAGCCTCTTTGTGCCTAAGATTTCCAAATTGCTCATATGTGAATTTAATGTCTTGAATGGGAAGCCTTATTATTGTTGATAATGATAATGATATTTGAATGTGGAAAAGGAAACTGAACTATGAAATAGGGCCAAGTGCCAAGAATGACTTTGTAATAATGATCACTCGTGCCAATGAATCGAAAAGATATGAAAGAATTATGATGTGAGATGATTGACTAAAAAAGGTAATGTCTTGGGTGAGACAGCCTAGCCGATCGGGCCGTGATCGGATGCCATGCCGCACACATGGTGGTGACTGTGCTGAAAATGATAATTGAAATTGTGGTTATGGTTGATGTCTCAAGTGAGACGACCTAGCCGATCGGGTCGTGATCGGACTCCGTGTAAGAATACGGTGGTATTGTAAATTATGGAATATCGGCACTAAAGATCACCCAACCTAATAGCATGGGAATTGACTTGAAAACTTATGTGATCCTTAACTTGATGTTTTAATATTATTTGAAGCTCTTATTGAATTCTTGACTGTTCCCCTTGTACTATTATTCATTCTATTGAGATGGTGTTTAGCTTTATATACTAGTGCTATTCGACGGTACTAACGTCCCTTTTGCCGGGGGCGCTGCATCTTTAAAAGGATGCAGGTGGTTACATAGCAGGCAGTATTGATCAGTGATAGTGACACATCCTCTTCCCAACAGACTTGGTGAGCCCCACTTCATCCCGGGGTCACATTTTGTATCTTTTGTCCATATTATTATTACGTCTCAAGGTATAGTCAGGTCCTTATCGCCGGCACTATCATAGACTCTTTTGTATCTTTTAGAGGCTCTGTAGACACTATGCGGGTTTGTATATGGGTGTTGGGAAAGTTAAATAAGTTATGTTGTGTTTGATCACTTGTTCCACTCAAGCTATAAGAATATGTGTATTTTGAGACTTAGTAGCAAAGTAACTAATGAAATGATATAGTATTGTATGTATGAACTTCCTACTGTCTAATTAACGAAATCATGCATTTTCTTGATCATGGGTGAGCTGGGTAGAAAGTATTTAACAGGCTTGCTCGACCGAGTTCACTCGATTGAACGACAGTTGCGCTTTCCTAGGTTGGGGCATGACAGTGTTAACTGTCGATGGCTTGGATTTCGAAGTGTTGAGATCCTATGATGTTTCTTGTTGATGAATTCTTTAATATTTGTGCAGGTGTTATGGCCTTGAAAATTGTGGATTCATGCCACAGGTTGATGTGCATCTGGGGTTGGGTCAAGAATGAGTTGGCATATCCAATTGCACTGGCCAGCATTCAACAAAATGAGCACACAAGGTGCTAATACCACACATTGAATGCCATCTAATACTTTGAGTATGCCTAATGTTCCTGCAAAAAGAAGAAACAAGGTTAGTGTAAAAACTAGCCTCTTTTCCTCTCCCTATTGTGCTTGGTTATGGTGTGTTGATACCCAATTTTGCCTTAATAGTTTTTCAAAAATATGTATATACTTTCAAAACATCAAGTTTACATCATTATTTAGTTTACAAATCTATACAATCATTTTTCTATAATTTCCTATAATTTTTAGAGCTTTAAAATTGATTTTTCTATATGTAAATTGCTTGAATATTTATTAATTACTCCTTCAAATTATTTTATGATGACTTAACTACTTAAAGTTATTATTGTTGCACCTATAATACATGTTTCAAATATTTTACTTTATTTTATGTAATTACATTAATATTTTTAAGCTATTTGCGTAATTTTGCAGTAATAGCCTATATCTGTACAAAAATGCTCTTTATTTATATTAGTTGTGTCAAAATAGCATTTTATATTTTTATAATACAAAGTTATTATTTTTAATCATTTTAGTACATAAATAATATTTTTATTTATTTATCAAGCATTTTTTATAAATTGTTTTGATAAATTTTGGGTATTTAAATAATAGCCCAAATTTAACCAATTTTCGGACCAGAATTAGCCCAATTACCCCAAGCCCAAAACCAAACCACCCTTTTTAAAATAACCCGGCCGGTAACCCGTTTAAATGACCCACCCAACCCCATTCTTTCATCTTGGCTGTTAATCTCAAATGATCAACGACCCCTAATAAACTAACCTCTTCTCTTAAACCCAGCCCCCTATTCCTAGAGACACATTATCTCTACCCAGCCGCCCTCAAACGCTCCTCCTCCCACCAGAAAACCCTAATCGCCGCCTTCTCCAAATCTTTCTCTAATCCCGTCGATAATGGGATTCTCCCATCATTCACTTACCATACTAGTGTTTCTCAGCTACTGGGTCTTTTACCATGGTATTACTTAGTACTTGCCTAAACATGGCAAGTACCATCTCTCTGATTCTGCCCATTCACATCAGCTGTTTGAATCTAGACAATATCTAGTCCATATTCATCAAGACCATGGCTATATGGGTCCGATTAGCCAAGATTTCCGGCCAATCTTTGATTTCTGTCAACTAGGGTTTACCTATTTTTTCCCTAATCCAATTTTTATTGATTCTACATGTTAATACTTCCTTATTTATGTTTGATTTTACAGTTTTCCTTGTTTACTTATTCGATTTCTGTCACTATATAAACCCCGCCCCATTCCCCTTTGAAAAGGACGGAATCGATAATCTCACTAAAATTTGAAGCTTTGCTCTGTTAATTCCTACATTATCTTGTTCTTTGTTTTGTGTTGGCCGGCTGAAAGCCAAGGCCACTGAGAGTCTACTGTTCGAACTTTCTCTTGGTGCGAGCATTGCCCAGGGTTCTTTCGAAGCTCTTGGGAACTTTGACGCATCGAGGTTTCTAGGTTCTTGTGGATATTTTGTTCTTTATTGTTGTCCGTTTAACTGGTAAGCCACTTGACTTTTGCAATTTCATCCCTATGTGTCTTTGATTTACATGTGTTCTCACCTCTGAAATTCATGGCTTAATACGTTTTCTGGATTACTTTTGTGCATGATTTTGTTAATTCTACTTTGTTCTAAGTCTCTTTAGCATTTAACTTCCTCCTAATGTTGCTAGTTCTGAGATTGCCTAAGTCTAACTAAGATAATCTGACCCTCTTAAGCTCGTTTAGCCAGTGTATTGGTGCCTGAATGTTCCCTAAAACATGCTTATTTGCTTTGTCCTTAATCTCTATAATGAATGTTTCACACTTGTGCTAGAACTTTCTGTGTTAATTATGACATGTTCCCCTGCTATTGTGTCACTCAGCATGATCCACATACCCCATTAGCGATTGACTGAGATCTTAATAGTTACCTCAACTTGTTTTCCCTGCCCTGTTTGAACCATTTTGTTTTATGGCATAACTTAGATCTTCTTTAGTTAATTAGTCTATTGTGTCAATCCCAGAATCCCTACATGTGCTATTTGGTATGAACTTGCTATCTCACACTGCTCTGAATCTCTGCAATGTTTGTCTTGCATGTACAATGTGTTTCAATTTGTATTAAGACCATTCTCCATGATCTTGCTTCTGTGATAATATGTTCCCCAGCATGTATATGGTTCATCTGATATCCTGTTCTTTCAGTGATTATTTGGCTTGTCACAATATGCATCCCCCATCATATCTAAATACTGATTAGCATGACACTAGGATGTATGTTTAGCATAATCTCTTAGGTTTTAACTTGTTTGTATTGTGCATCTGTGACTGCAAACTTATTTCTCCCCTGACCCTTCCCACATGTGGTTTTGTCATAATGTGTGCTCCCTATCATGTCTCAATGCAGTCATGTTTTGATGAGTTGCTCTATATGCTCAACTTAGCTATGTCTACTTTAGGTTATAAGTGTACCCCCAGTTCTGTCCCTTAGCCATTGTCCATTCTCCTCATTTGCTATTTATGCTATTCTGAACTTCTTATTCTTAGCCGGCTAAAAGCCAAGGCTACCTAGGCTTTACTGCTGACCTCCTAGTGTGAGCACTGCTCGGGGTCCATTTAAAGGCCCTTGTGAACTCTAACACACTAGGATTTGGGTCCTTAGTCATTCCCTGAAACTTAAACTACCCCCATTCAACCCTTTTCTTCCTATTATCTGTTGTACATCTAAGTCGGTTAGTTTAAATGATTCAATTCTTGGCAATATGGTTATATGAATTGACTTTAGGCTCTTCTATGGATTCTGGGTTGTGTTGATGAATACGACTCATTGTTAGAAGGCTGGGTATGCTGTGTGAGAATTGCTGAAGGCCCAGACAGTGCTGGGTTTTTCATTTGGGCCTACTGTGGGCCTATTGTCATTATTTGTAAAACATTTATCTCTTACTCATTAATGAACCTGTAATAACTTTGTATAAACGATTGGGGTGTTAGTAAAGTGGGGAATTGGTAGATTTATAATATTTGCATACCAAATGGGTAGATAATATGCCTATAGGACTCAATGATTTACTTGTTATATATATATATATATATATATATATATATATATATATATATATATATATATATATATATATATATATATATATATAGAGATTCCATCACTATGTGTACTATAGAAATCACGCCATTAGGGGAAACACACATACACATAGTCTGCTAGCGAACATGAATTCAAAGTGCTGCAATTATGCTTACTGCTACGTGCTACTCGAAAACATGTCTATAGGAATAAATATCATTGATTTCAATTCGCATCAGCATTCACTAGAAATCATACCTACGGTATTCTGACTATTCCATTTGCCACTGTCACCTAGAAAATATGCCTATTGGATTAAGGTATGACGATAAAATCAGCTCTAAGTGCTGAACGTTTGAGATCCTGCCTATAGGATATAATTACTCGCCATAATTTGTTAATGTTAAATTGCTCAAACATTGTTTCACATATGCTATTGTTAGAAAGCATGAATAATTCTGGGCTTTCCTCCAATAGATTTCATTGTCACTTAGTTAGTCATACCTAGACACAGCATCTATAGGTTAAATAACTGGAAATCTGCAATCTCAAATCAGCATGCAACAATCGAATAATTATTTGGAGATAAGCAGCGTCTAGCCTTTGAAACCGCTTATATGTTTTAATACATAGTCACGTAGAAATCATGTCTATAAGGCTTGAGGTTCTTAATTCTGAAACGGCCTAACATGAAAACCTGTTTTGCGTGCATTTGTTGCTTAAGTGTGGAGGCAAACTTGAGCTCTTAACTGCCATATTTGAAGTCCAATATGTGTTTTGTTTGTCGCCTAGTTTTGCATTTTTGAGCAGCCTATATAAGGTCTAGAGCCATCCAAATAGAGGTCCAAAACCTCCTGGACCATAGGTATGTGATGGACAGTGCACGCATAGGGCACGGCGTGGAATTGAATTAGAGCGCTCTTAGGTAAACAACTTTAACATAGTAATTGGGTAGCAGATGATGATAGTATGTGCCCGCTGGATAATATGAGTAACACCCTATCTCAAGGGAGTTACGAAATATTATTTATGTTGCACGGGGTGATCCTTTAGGATAAAAAAACCTTAGGACCCTCCCCCCTTTTTCCTTTCTTTTCTATTAGAATGAAAAAATAGATGTACCTCCCTATCCAAGATCTCTTTGTAATAAAATTCTAAGATTTTGTACTCTCTATGCTTACTTGATCACATAGACTAATCCATATAATTTAAGTTCGGCCGGAACCCATAGTTGTGGACCTCGAGGAGTGCCTAACACATTCTCTTTGAGGTAACTTGATCCCTTACCCGATCTTTGGTGGCGTTGACTAGTTAAAATAGAGTTATTTGCAAATAGGTGCCCTAACGCACCTTAAAATCGTTAGGTGGTGACTCTCCTCTTTTAATACCTCCTTTAAAAGAGTTGTCACATGTCGAAGCCCGATTTTGCGAGAAAAAGGGGGCATGGCAGCATGGCGACTCTACTGGGGATTTACACTTAGGCTCTTACCATAGCGAATTTGGCTTATATGGATTAGTCTTCTTTAATATAAACGCACTTCCCTTTTCTATTTTTATTTGCTACTACATGCACATCCCTCTCCCATTTTCCTTTTATTTATTGTAATATGCACATCCCTTCCCTGCTCCACCTTCCTTTGCTTAAATTGGTTATAACATTCATATCCCTTTCCTATTCACCTTTAATTGCTCTAAACTACTCTTCATTTGTTTAAAGATTGCTACATCATGTATCTCCCGTCCCTACTCCATTGTTTGCTTTATTACATTCTCGCATATATTCCACGGACTAACTTCTTCCTTTGTCTTTCTTTTATGTTTTTTATGTTTTACCTTAATACTGTATTTACCGCTTTTTACATATTTATCATGCAAATACTTGGCAATGTGTTATTATCTCTACATAAAGCATGCTCCACATCATACTCCCCTTGTTTCAATTATCAACATAGCAGCGCTTGATGAGTGTCTGCGCTCTTCCAAAATTACCCTTTTAAATCAGAAAGGCTTATTTGCGGTAGACTAGTCGATCAGCAGTGCAGTCGACGGTCCCGTTCCTTTTCCTCTCAAGTTGTCCACTTGGGAGTACAAGTCTAGGCCATTCTAGAAACCTCACTCCAATATTAAATGTACATGCATCATGTTAAACTTGATGTCACCTGATGATGTACTTTGTGTTTTGAGGTATAGCTGGTCCTTGTCACCGACACTTCCATACTACTCTTCTGTTGTACTTAGAGGTTCCGTAGATATGTTGTGGGTGGTGTTCGATGTTGGGTAATGAACTAGAAGTATTGGTATTTGGCAAATATTACTTTGCTCGTATCTATAAACTTGTAACAGCTTGGAAATCATAAATGAATATCCTTTGAGTAATGGAAAAAGAATGTGAAACATTTTACTCTTCTCAAGCTTATCTCTTGTTATTGGTTCTTATATTGTAGAAGGGCAAGGTTGGGTAGAAGACATCAATTAGGCTTGCTTGATAGGGTTATCTCGGTTGAGTGCCCTTCGTGCTCCCCGAGGTCGGGAAATGAAAAATCACCTCCAAAATTGCCCAAAACCGAGCTCTACAACTCAAAATACGAATATAATACTCTAACCCTCGATTTGGGTTTTAACATCCTGTTGCCCAGCTATTGTGAATCGCGATCACGATCGCGGAAACAACCTCACGATCGTGAAGAATAAAATAACCTCTTCCCTCAATTAGCCTACGCGAATAAAAAAATCCAGTCGCGATCGCGTTTCTCACTTTCCATGACCCTACGCGAACGCGGGCTCATCTAGGCGATCGTGTAGACCTGACGCCTGACGCCCCAGCTGACCTCTTCTCTACGCGAACGCGTGAACCTTGTCGTGTTCGCAATGAACTGAGACTCATAAGCTAGATGAATGCGAGCCCATGCATGCGAATGCGATGCACAAATTTCCAGCTGCCTACAACAACTCTTCGCGATCGCGTCCCTATCTTCGCGATCGCGAAAGAGGAAACTAGGTACCAGAAATCAGCAAGTCGACAAAGTCAAAAATGAGTCCGAATATGATCCGAATCACACCCGAGGCGCCCGGGACCCCATCCAAACATACCAATAGGTCCTAAAGCACGATACGAACTTAGTCGAAGCCTCAAATTACATCAAACAACATTGAAATCACGAATCGCACCCCCAATTAAAGCCTAATGAACTATTGAACTTCCAACTTCTAAAACTAATGCCGAAACATGCCAAACCAACTCTAGTTGAATTCAAATTTTGCACACATATCATAAATGACGTAATAGACCTATTCCAACTTCCGTAACCAAAATTCGAGTCCGGTATCAACAAAGTCAACTCTCGGTCAAACTTCTCAACCTTTCAAAACTTTAACTTTCCAAGTTTTGTCAATTCAAGAAAAAATGACCTACGGACCTCCAAATCTATATCCGGACATACTCCCAAGTCCAAAATAACCATATAAAGCTATTGGAACCATCAAAACACTATTCCGGAGTCATTTACACATAAGTCAATATCCGGTCAACTCTTTCTACTTAAACTTCCAGCCTTGGGACTAAGTATCCCTAGAACCAGACCAACCACCCCAGCAAGTCACATAACCACAAATGGACATAGAATAAGCTACAAATGGGGGGACTGGACTACAATACTCAAAATGAGCGATCGGGTCGTTATAATTTTGAGTGAGGTGGGGTGGATAACGAGTTAGAGACGTGTTACAGGGTATTGGGTGGAGTGTATTGGATTCAAGGTATGGGGCCAAACGCATATTGGCCTATTTTAGTTTGAAAATTAGCTTAATTAGGCCATAATTTAAAACACGTTAAAAATAATTAAAATAAATTATAAAAATGGCTAACAAAAAGATAAAAATGCTATTTTCAAAATTAACACTTTTAAAATTGTATATTATAATTGTAAAAATGTAAAAGTGTCTGTTTGACCTGAATAGCATGATAAATACAATTATTTTAAAATATAGGCTATTATCTCAAATAATATGTAAATGGCATAAAAATGCAAATGCAATAAAAATAAATATAAATAACTAGTTTGGAGAACTAATCACTCAAAAATAATTTTAAGGGGATAATATATAAATATTTATTAATTAAAAATTCTAGGATCAACTAAAAAGCTTATAACATGAATAAAATTATCTGTATAAAACTTCCATGGTAATAATTTGATAAATATATTATGAAGATATTAGATTGATATTTAAAATATGTCATGGAATAGTAGTGCGAGAAAATATTCTATAAATATTATTAAAAAATATATTATAAAATACTAACCCTCAAAGGCTAATATAGAAATCATGAGGGAAAAATTGAGTATCAATAATTATGCCTTGTCTGGACTATATGAATTTATTATCCATGTTTAGTTATTTCTATGACTGTGTGATGATTCATAATTTTACTTAGAAGCATGTTTAAGATTATGACTTGATAAATTGTGTGTAAATGATTAGTTTGCTATGTTGAGCTTTCATTTTGAGTCGTAGTCATATATTCGTATTATTTTATTCACGATTGATGGTTACATGGCTTAATTCATTCATGTTAAAGGTTAAGAAAAGACTTAAGAATTTGCTTATTGAGTCGTTGTGATGAATTGAATTGTATGATTAGCCATAGCCATATTTTAGCCATATGAGCTTTATCCGCATTTTTATTGTTATGTCCGGTGTTAAGGAATTTTACACCAAGCACATTGTGAAAAAATATTGATTATTTATTATTGATGGTATTGTGATTGGAACAGGTTGCACGCTGCAATGAGTGGTTGATGATCATTAATTGTAGACTCATGCAACTAAATTAAATAAAAATAAATTGACATGTATTATGTCTTTATGCGAGGATTGAGGTATTTGACACTTGATTTGATCTTATATCTATGAAGCATGCTTAAATATTTGCATGAATTGTGTATCTAGCTTTCATATCTTATTTGATGATACCATGTCTTTTCTCGTATCTAATTCATGATTTATATGATTATTTGACTGTAAGTAGGTATCAATCTCGACCCCTCGCCACTACTTCTTCAAGGCTAGACTTGATATTTACTGAGTATCATAATTTTGTACCCATACTAAACTTATGTATATTTCATGCAAGTTCTGAAACCAGTATTAGCGCGGTATCCATTGAGCTGAGTAGGAGTATTGCTAGAGACTTCGTGAGCTGCTTTACTAGATTCGATCCACAGCACAAGTAATCCCACTTCCATGCTTATATATTTCTATCTATGTAATTCATTTCTAGATAGATGTATTTATTCAGTTGATTCTAGTTGCTCTTATTAGATGCTCGTAATGTAGTGACACCGGGATTTGGGCGTTTGTTAGACAGTTATAGTCGTATTTAGACCTTGTCTTTGATTTTGTGCTTTTGATATTGAATTGAAATTTATTCTGCATTGTTATTTATATCATGAAATGGTTAATGGATAATTAATTGGATTCTATGATTGTTGATATGTGTTGGCTTTCCTAGAAAGCGGGTGAGGCGCCATCACGGCCTTTGGTGGGATTTTGGGTCGTTATGAGTTGGTATCAAAGATCTAGGTTCTAAGGGTCTAATTAATCATGAAAAGGCCTAATATAGTCTTATGGATCGATACAGAGATATCAATATCTATCTGCGAGAGGCTACAAGGCTTTAGGAACTTTTCCTTTTTTGAACCTTATCGTGCGACTTTATTTTGACTTGAAATCTATATCTTCGGTTCCTTCCTAATAATTCATATGCGATGTTGAGTACTCAATATTAGTTGGGCACCGGTGAGTGGTGACGATGTTGCAGATGTGGCGTGGGATGATTTTCTTCTGAGTTACGATGACGTACTACTATCGTCATTTTGAGGAGGGGTTTCTATCTATAACAGCTATGGTATTGGTATTGTCCAGAGGTTCAGGGCCATATACAATGTGTTGTGATGTTTTACGTGCGCAGTGTTGGTATAGAATAATAAGGTGATTGCTTATGTATTGCGGTAGTTGATGCTCCCTGAGAAGGATTGTCCGGTTTGTGATTTGGAGTTAGCGGTTATCTTGCATGTACTTTTGACTTGGATGCATTATTCGTATGGTGTGTCACGAGAGGTTTACACTAATCATCGAAGTCTTCAGCAATTGTTCAAGTAGGAGGATTTGAATTCGAGGTAGCAAAGAGTATGGTTTGTTTGGCATTTACTCCAACGAAGAAGAGGCATTTGGCTATGGATGTTTAGGCTTTGGCATACAGATTTGCGAGATTGGATATTTCTATGCCTAGTAAGTTTCTAGCTTGTAGGCTTGCACAGTCATCCTTGTTAGAGTGCATCAGAGCACATTAGAGTGATGATCCTCATTTGCTTGTCCTTAGGGACACGGTGTTGCGATGTGGTGCTATGGAGGTGGTCCTTAGTGATGATAGTGCATTGTAACTTCAGGGTCATATTTGTATTCCTAATGTTGATAGTTTGAGGGAGTTCATCCTTGAGCAGACTCATACTACATAGTATTCTATTCATTCGAGTGTTGCGGATATGTACCATGATTTGAATCAACACTATGGGTGGCAAAGGATGAAGAAGGACATTGTTTGACATGTCTCAGGGTGTTTGAATTGTCAGCAGGTTAGGTAGTATCAGAGACCAAGTGGTTTACTTCGAGAGATGACTATAGCGGAGTGGAAGTAGGAGCGTATCATTGTGGATTTTGTGGTAGAGTTTCCATAGACCTTGAGGAAGTTTGATGCTATTTGGCTCATTGTGGAAAAATGACTTAGTCCGGCATCTCATTCTAATGATGACTTCCTACATTTCAAGAGTTTGATTATGACGAGAGGGGTTTGCTTGAGCTACAAAGGGAATGTGAATGCTTTATTATCATCTTGGTGTACAGTACGGTCTCGAGTTTTGGACGTGTTGATGGATCTTTTGGTTGTTCATTGGTGGGATAAAACCGATTCTTACAGCCTTTGGACAAGTGTGGACCCGAGAGTATTAATTGATTTCATAAGTGGTTGTACCCATGGCAAGGTCATAGCAAGATATCGATACGGGGTTACACAAGTGGGCTATCGCTTTTATGAAGGTTGGAGGTTGCATGTTTTCTTATGAGATTCCTATGAAGAGTTTATCTTCTATCCAATGGGATCTACGTACTATGATGTGATTTTGGATCATTTACAGCAGATGACATGACTATCATGAGGTTGAGTGTGCATTTAGGCTGATAATTTAGGATGTGTTATAGTTAGTGCAGCATGAGCTTAAGATAAATTCAGCTGAGTTATTGTGTGGGATCATGTTAGCTGAGGGGGAGCAGTCATTGTGGGTCCTTGTATTATATGATTGAGGCTTAAAGATAAGTGGGAGAGTCTACCATCGATCGGATTGCATGGTCATGTGTCATATTAATTTCTGGACTAAGGGACGTTTGTGGATTAGTTTTCTACTTAAGGAGGTTGACTTCGAGGATGATTCGAGTAAGAAATTGCTGGATGCGTGTTATATTTCACCTTATTGATATATGGAGATGGTGGAAGTGTGAAAGGGAAATGATTCACTTGGTTCCTTCTTTTTGGAGTATTCATATGCTAAGGGAACATTACTCGTTCAACATGATTGGCTATGTATTCAGGACTAGGACAGAGTGGGTGACTCTTGAGAAGGTTTTAATGGGTTCAAGATTCTATATATGGAATCTAGGGATTCCCGAATTTGTGTGTGAGGAAGCAGTTGGGATTTGTGTTGGATCGTGAAAGAGACTGGGATTATTTCTATATAATTATCGATTCTACGAGGCAGTGTTGGAGAGATGGAAGAAACAACTTTAGATTCATAGAAGGTCTCTTCAGAGTAGGTATTTCAATTTGAGGTACTATTGGGTGCATGAGAGGGAATAAAGTGGCTTACGGGTCTTAGGACGACAAGGTTTCATGTTAGGATCACTTGGGATGAGTTTTGATTGAGGTCCATAGTGTAATGGAGAAAAGTAGTGCTTCCTTGAAGGTGGGTCATGAGTAATCTAAAGATGTTGGGTCAGTATAGCAGCAGCTTGGATCAACATGGTAATAGAAATAATCGGTTTCTTTGGTATAATAGGGCTTTGCAGGTGCTTTTGTGGCAAGACTTTTGGGTTTGACAGTGTGCGTGACTTGGTCAATTTAGAGGGATTTAGTTTTAATGGCTTGGTTATGTACAAGTGGGTTTCAAAGAGTTTACGATGGCTTTGACCACGACTTGTCGTTGATGTCTTCTACGGGCATGGAAAGTTGGTTACATGTTGCGATTTTCTCCTAAATTAAGTTGAGTGGAAGGTTTCTGGTTGATAGAGTGTTTATCCTATTAGCAATTTAGAGTTTAATGGGATTCTCATATTTTCATATTATAGCATGATAGATGCGGTGAACCGTGTAAGAGTGGAATTAAATGGACAAGGTGACAGTTCAGTTTCGAAAGGAAGGTCATGAGTTCTAGACAACATCAGAGATTTCAGGTGTCTAAGAGAATGCTAACACTATCATGTATCACCTAAGAAGGGTGTATATTGCAGAAGACGCATTGTGTATTGTTTTTTCGGATCCTGACTAGTATAGCAAAAATTGTATGGCTAGTAACTGTTGATGTTCAGGTTTTGCTACTTGATGCGTAAGATTTATCGGAGTGCTTTTCATGAGATGATTGTGTGTCACGATCCGAAATCCTACCAAAGGTCGTGATGGCGCCTAACCTGTTCGTAAGGTAAGCCAACACAATAACAATCACAAAGTCTCCACAAACCTCCTACTGGATAAGATGAATGCCACTAACACTGGCCTTAGAACCTACACAAAGATGTGAAGAAGTGTAGTATGAGTATTGTTGACAGTCAATTTTAACCTTCCGTATTTAAAAAATAAATTCTGCAGGCTTCCTTGTCCAAAAATGATAAAATACAGTACTTTACACATTTTTAACTATAATACAATTTATTGATAATTATTCCTATTTTACAAAATATTGAATTTTTTATCATTTTATTGCAATTGAAAATACTACCATTTTTGTGCACTTCAAATAATTCACTCGAGTCAAGGGATAGATCCCAACGATTCATAACTGCACGAGTACAAATATGTAATTGGTTTTCACATCCAAGTCCAAATCATTGTTCAAAACCTTAATTTCCACTTATATATATATATATATATATATATATATATATATATATATATATATATATATATATATATATATATATATATATATATATATATATATATATATATATATATATATATATATATATATATATATATATATATATATATATATATATATATATATATATATATATATATATATATATATATATATATAATTTTGCCTTGTGTGAGAATCTCCTTCAAAAATCACCCATTTCCATGTCTAGGGTTCAAAATATGAGAGAATGAGCAAAAATCATGGATTTCCAACTCTTAACCCAGCTGCAGATGTCACAATTGTGACCTGGTGCTCTACAATACAAAAGATGAAATAACATGATATTGTAAATAAAAGAGAAAACCCAAAAGAAATATATCAATTCTAAAACCAACAACCATCTAACACTTCCCAGTATCACTACCTCGAGTCTCCTCAACCAGCAAGATAATCATTTCTCTAGGTACCACCGGGACCAACACCAAAATTTGCACAAGAAATACAAAAGTGTAGTATGAGTACAACCGACCCAATATACTCCATAAGTGTTGAGCTTAACCCCGGCGAGGTAGTAAGCTAAGACAAGACACCTACATACCTGTGCAGTTAAGTAACCAGAAAATGACAAGAAATATAGCAACGGGATGACAAGTAAAATAGCAAGTAAGATGACAAGATAAATTACAAGAGACAGATAACAAGTATAAAAGCAAGAAGATATAAAAGAAAGAAGATATAGAACAAGACAAGCCTTTCAAAAATAGAACAACTCCAAACAAGCCTTTCAAAAATAAACACAAAACAACATAGCCAAGTCCTCAGTCTATATAGTAAAATAAGGAACAAGAGATATCAAACAAATGGCACGACATCACCCTTCGTGCTTTTGCTCTCATCCTCACAAGTAAAACATAATAGCAAGCACGAAAACACCCTTCGTGCATATTCACTCTTCCTCTCAAGTACGGTAACACTAATATTAATACATAAAGAAAGCACGAAAAATACCCTTCATGCACAATCACTCTTCCTCACAAGCACAGAAACACCCTTTATGCAACTCACTCCTCCTCATCAAGCATAAATATGTAAAGCAGAGTACCAAGCAAGGTGTGAAGCACAAAACATTTCGAGAAGAGCGATCGAACATAGCTTTCCAAATAGGAAATAATCATCACTTTTTACAAATAGCCAAATAAACAATTCAATAGTCATACTTCCTATATCACAACAAGCTTAACACGACTACTAACATAAAAAGAAAATAGTCAAAGAGTCTTACAATCGAGAATAAGCATTAAAAACATAATACATGAAGTAACAAGACGTAAATAACTAGTTCTACCCGTATGCTTGACCCATAAAAACACATATACACTCGTCACCTACATATACGCCACCCCCAACACATAAAAAATATAGCAATTAGACATAATTACATCCTAATTTCCTCAAATCAAGATTAATCAAGACACTTACCTCTTTCTAGGAAAAATCAACCCTCCAACACCACCTTTCCTTTAGCACAAGCCTCCAAACCACTCGAATCTAGCATCAGATAAGTCAAAATAAGCTTAAGAAACTACCCTAGTATAAAAAAGGTTTTATTTTTGACATATTTTGGCAAGTCAACAAAAAGTCACCCCGGGCCCATATCGTAATACCCTGGATGTTATATCCCGTACCTTTCAAGATGAGAACGACTAAGTTAAGGTCGACGAATTTGCTTGAATGTGAGAAAAATAAGCCGTAATAAATCCTAAAGGTCCAGGTATAGATATGCATTACATAAATGCAAAGGTGAATGAGAATTGGAAAAGAATTGGTGTAGGTCCGTAATGTCATTTATGACTTGTGTGCACAATGTGAGGTCAATTGGACATGATTTGATAGGTTTCGACATATTTTGTAGAAATTGGAATTTCAAAGTTCATTAGGGTTAAATCTATGTGTGATTCGTGTTTTTGATATTGTTTGAGGTGATTTGAGGGTGCAACTAAGTTCGTATGAGGTTTTAAGACTTGTTGGTAGGTTTGGTTTAGGTCCTAGGGGCCTCGGGTGGATTTTGGGTGATTAACGGATCAAGTTTGGAACTTAGAGAATTGCTGATGTTGGAAGTTGCTGGTGTAATCGCACCTACGGAATTTTCATCAAAGGTGCAAGCTCGCGGAAGCGAGAAGTTGAGCGCAGAAGCGGACTTGGGCGAGGTGTGAGCATAGGTCACAGGTGCGAAGGATTTGCCGCACCTGCGTGGCCGCAGATGCGGCAAAGTGATCACAGAAGCGGAAGTGAGAGGTGAGCTGGGACCACAGAAGCGAGTCCGCATGAGCGGAATTTTGGTCCGCAGGAGTAGAACCCATCGCAGAATGGGATGTTTTGGTCGCACCTACGAAGCCGCATGTGCGGGTAAGTTGTTGAATTTGCGAAAAAGCCTGGACAAAATATAAACGTTGGGTTCCGAGGGTTTTATCATTTCTTGACTTTGCAAACTCTGATTTGGGCGATATTTGAGAGGGATTTCGAAGGGATTCTTGAGGTAAGTCACTTGTGGTTAAATTTATTTAATAATTATGTTTCCCTATTAATTTTCCCACCTAGTTGGTGTGTGTTTTAGGTGTAATTTGGGGGTTTGATGCTAGGGATTTGGAGAGTTGATTTGGGGGATTTGGGTGACGATTTGGTGTGGTATTTTGATAAATTTGATATGATTAGACTCGTGGTCGTATGGGCTTTCGGGTTTGTATTTTTGTTGAATTTCGAGACGTGGGCCTGGGGACCGGCTTTGAGCCGATTTCGGATTTTGATTAATAACTTCGTATTTTCTTGTGGAATTTATTCCTTTAACTCGTGTTGATTGTATCGAATTGTTTGTCATGAGATTCGAGGAGTTCGGAGGACGATTTGTTGCCTATATGCTCTCCATATGTTATAGAAATTTGACTGCAAATCATGTTAGTAATCATGTTTAGGCTATGTGTTGGTACATTTGGGACCCACAGAGGCCATGATACATGTTGAATTACCTGCTAATTGTTGTTTGTACTCAATCTCAGTTTTACTTGCATATCATATTATAGTCTCTATTGTTCCTTGTTGATACATCATATCATTGCTATTTGGGCTGATTTTCATGATTTCTGAGAGCCCGAGAGACTGGAGAGATTGATGACTGAGTGAGGCCGAGGGCCTGATTGTGAGGATATTTATGGGATCGGGCTGCACGCCGCAACATATTTCATTGATTTATACCATGATTGGCTTGATATAGCGCTTGGGCTGAAGGAGCCCCTCTGGAGTCTGTACACACCCCCAGTGAGCGCAGGTACCTACTGAGTGCGAGTGCCGAGCGACTGAGAGGAATGAGTGACTGTGAGGAATGAGTGATTATGAGGTTGGAGTGAATGTGAGGACTGAGTTACTGTTGCTCTGAGAGGATGCATTTGATTTCATTACTGTTGTACTTAGCTGCCATATATCACTGTTTTTGATATTTCTGAGAGATATTGCATCCTGTTTTACTTGAACATGACATGAATTAACTGATTTGACTTAAATTGTCGGACTTGAAAGCATGCTTACTTTCCTATGTTGAGATTACTGAAATTGAACTAAACCCATGTAGCTCATCACTATCTTCAGTTCTTTATTTAGTCTTGTTACTTACTGAGTTGGTTGTACTCATGCTACACCCTGCACTTCGTGTGCAGAACCAAGTGTTTCCGGACACGGTGGGCGTTGATACTCTATGCAGTTGATCTTCTGGGAGATTCCAATGTAGTTGCCTGGCGTTTGCAGACCTTGTTTCTCCTTCCCTATCTTTCCTTTTATTGTATTTAGTTTCGGACAATCATAGATAATGTATTCCAAACTTATGATATTAGATGCTCATGTACTCTGTGACACCCCGATTTGGGAGTTTTTCTGCGTTGTGTAATGAATCTTTATATCCTGTTTATGATAAGTTGCTATTTAAAATTACTTTAAATCCCTTTTTGTTAAAAGTGTTGGGGTTATTCGTAAATGTCGTCTTGCCTAGTACCACGATAGGCGCCATCACGACAAGTTAGAATTTGGGCCGTGATAAAAAATTGAATAAGATCCAACATATATCACATATTGTCACGACCCAAAACTAACCCCTGTCGTGATGGCGCCTATCGTGGAACTAGGCAAGCCGACTCATTTCCAAAACAAAATGATATTTTCATTTCAAAGAAAATTTCAAGGTTATTTAACATAAAACTTCCATTAAAAGAGTTCAAATCAAAGAAAAACAGAAGTGCGGAAAAGAAAAAGCCCGACATCGGAGTGTCACTAGTCATGAGCACATACTACAATTTGTCTAACAATATCAAGGCTAACTCAACCCGAAAAATAGCTAAATACGACTAGAGGAAGATAAGAAGGAGAAGAGCAGGGGCTGCGATCACCAAACAGCTACCTTGCTATCTCCAAGAAAATCTGCAACTAGAACACTCAATAACCACTACCGTGTCCAGCCACACCTGCATCTGCACACAAGGTACAGGGAGTAACGTGAGTACGCCAACTCAGTAAGTAACAACAATAAATAAAGACTGAGCAGTAGTGACGAGCAATAAAGCATATAACGTTCATATCAGGAAAATCTCAGTAAAATACCACATGCTCTTCAACATCAGGATTTGAATCAAACATCTCGTTTAAACCCAGTTCCAATAAAAATAAAATCATTTAAAGACATCTTTCCAACAGTTTTTCAAACAAAGGCTCAATGCAAAGGTGAGCAAAATGATGAAATCATAAACAGCCCCTCGGGTAAAACATCACTCATATACAGCCCCTCGGGTAAACCTCACAGTAACTCGTGCCACTCAGGCATACCTCACAATCACTCTTGCCTCCTAGTCACTCAGCACTCGGCACTCGCACTCAGTAGGTACCTGCGCTCACTGGGGGTATGTACAGACTCCGGAGGGGCTCCTTCAGCCCAAGCGCTATAATCTGCACGGACAACTCACGTGCAATAATAATAAAGTATGCTGCAGGCGAGCAGCCCCGATCCACACTCATCTTCACCAATCAGGCCCTCGGCCTCACTCAGCCACAAGTATGCTACAGGCGGGCAGCCCCGATCCACACTCATCCTCACAAATCAAGCCACTCGGGCATTTCAGTAAAACAGGGCATTCGGCCCAAAATATTTATATGCATCAAAATAGAGTCATAAAACTGAGTTATGCGGTAAACAAGTATAAGCATGACTGAGTATAGATTTTCAATCGAAAACAATGAGAGGATGATACGAAACAGCCCCTAAGGGTCCAAACAGCATTGGCACAAGGCCCAAACATGGCATTCAGCCCAATTTACTGAAATTCTTTCTAAAACATATAAGTATCAAATGGTTTCAACAAGGTATGCAACTTTACGGTTGCTTTGGGACGAACCAAGTCACAAATCCCCAATAGTGCACGCCTACACGCCCGTCACCTAGCATGTGCGTCACCTCAAAATAATAGAATGATACGAAATCCGAGGTTTCATACCCTCAGGACTAGATTTACAATCGTTACTTACCTCAAACCGGTCAAATCTCTACCCTGCAATGCTCTTGCCTCTAGACACTCCCTCCAAATGCTCCAAATCTATTCACAATCAGTATAATACCATCAATATATGCTAATGGAATGAATTCCACAAGAAAAGCTTCAAAATTAGACCAAAATCCGAAATTGGCTCAAAAATCGCATGTGAGGCCGACGTCTCCGAACCCGACAAAAGTTACAAAATCCGAAAGCCCATTCAACCACGAGTCTACCCATACCAATTTTTCCAAAATCCGACCTCAACTCGACCCTCAAATCTACAAATCTAATTTCCAAATTTCTAAGTTTCAATCTCTGATTTACACCTTAAAATCATGTAATCTAGTCGGATTACTCCATGATAATTCAATATTATGGAGTAGAAATGATCACAAGGGACTTACCTCAAGTTTTCCTTGAAAATATATCAAAAATCGCCTCTTCTCAAGCTCCAATTTGTCAAAAATGGCAAATGGAACGAAGTCCCTGTTTTTATAATTCTGCCCAGACATCCTCGGTTCTGCCTCGATCTTGGCCCTCTATCTTGGCCTTCGATCGAGGTCCTCGATCTTGGTCCTCGGTCATGCCCCTCGATCCCGGTTCTCGATCCCGGTTCTCGATCCTGGGCTCGATCATGGCTTCGATCATTTCCCTCGACCATGAGCTCGATCTGGGCTTCGATCGTGCCCCTCGACCCTGAGCTCGATCATGCCTTCGATCGTGCCCCTCGACCATGAGCTCGATCTGGGCTTCGATCGTGCCCCTCGACCCTGAGCTCGATCATGCCTTCGATCGTGGCCCTTGACTCTGGGCTCTATCATGGCCTCGATCGTGGCCCTCGACCTTGAGCTCGATCTGGGCTTCGATCATGGCCCTCGACCCTGAGCTCGATCTGGGCTCGATTTCTGGGCAGAAGCAATTTCCAACAGAAGGAAATTGCAGCAGCTGTTCTAGTTCAATTTTTTGATCTGTTAACCATCCGAAACTCACCCGAGGCCCTCGGGACCTCGACCAAATATACCAACAAGTCCTAAAACATCATACGAACTTAGTCGAATCCTCAAATCACCTCAAACAACGCTAAAACCATGAATTACACCCCAATTCAAGCCTAATGAACTTTGAAATTTCTAATTTCTACAAACAACTCCGGAACCTATCAAATCACGTCCGATTGACCTCAAATTTTGCACACAAGTCCTAAATGATATAACAGAGGTATTACAATTTTTAGAATCGGATTCTGACCCCGATATCAAAAAGTCAAGCCCCCGGTCAAACTTCTCAAAAATTAAAACTTTCGGCATTTCAAGCTTAATTCCTCTACGGACTCCCAAATAATATTCCGAACATGCTCCTAAGTCCAAAATCACCATACGGAGCTATTGGAATCATCAAAATTCTAATCTGAGGTTGTTTACATATAGGTCCATATCCGATCCACTTTTCTAACTTAAAATTTTTAATTATGAGACTAAGTGTCTCATTTCACTCCGAGTTTCTTCCGGACTCGAACAAACTAATCCGATATAACATAATATAGTTGAATAACACAAAAAGAAGTAGGAATGGGGAAAATAGGGTTATAACTCTCGAAACGACCGACCGGGTCGTTACACATATTAAGCAAGTAGGTGACCAGCAGGTGCATCACCTATTTGCTTAGAAGGAAAGGCCACAATATTTTTTATAAGATAAGGGAGGGTTTCAGCCAAAGGGACCTCCTAAAGAGGCTGATTAACCTCTTTCTATATCACTTTATTTCAGCCAAATTCACTCCCAAAGGAAACCATTGAAGCTGTCTCCAAAGATGCCCATTCCAAGATCCCTCAAGCCCTAAGTTATGTTCTCTTCTTTTTAAGTTCTAGTTGGAGGAAAACCTAAGAGTTGAAAACCCCAGGTTAGGAGCGGAGCTCTTCACCAAGTAAGGTAATTATACCGCACTCTTACATCCTTTTTTCTGCTGGAAAGTTAGAGAAATTTTTTCCATAATATTAAGAACTCACGAGACGGTGATCGGAAGTCATGAGTCTGAGTTGTTCAAATTGTAGTAGACTATTTTGTGGGTTGTTTTCTTGTTGTTATCATGTTTTCTCTTGTGCTACTATTTTAAGGAGTTTTGGAGGAGAAAGGGTGTGGAGAAGCACCACATAACGGTGCGGTTATGGGCTGGTCATTCGTCGTTACATTTTCAAGTTGTTTGACACTAGTATGGTTGTCGTTTTGTGTAAAGTAAACTTGTAGGATCTTCTCTTGTTGTGATTTATTGGAGGGCTTCTAATCAAGGTGTGTAATGCTATCTCTTTTTACCCCTTTCGGCATGAATATGCCTTAACAACAATTTTTCTAAAGCAAATCTTAATGAAACATCTCGTCGTAGATACTCCACCCATGATATATCTAGGTTCATATGTTTACCTTTGATGTTTTTTTGTTGGTTGATGTTCCTTAGTACATATATATTGAGTCTCGATTCACTCGGAAGATTAATATATTGGAAGTAACATCTATAATGTTGTTCAGCAAACTAACGACCTTACATCATTCTAAATAGTTTGTCACTGGATTGAGTAATGAGCCTCAGAGTTATTCTTATGGGTATATATATACACACACACATCGGCTGAGCTATACTTAGACGAGGTGGACATATGTGGCATATGTACTTCTAGGTTGGTCCTTGCACTTTTCTGTACTTATTGATTCTTTTATATGCTATTCATTCCTTACATACACGGATATTTCTTTTCGTACAGACGCCCTTTTACTGGGGCGCTGCATTTCATGTTGCAGGTCTAAAGTAAGTAGTTGCTCATGT
The DNA here is from genome assembly GCF_000715075.1 of Nicotiana tabacum. Lineage (NCBI taxonomy): Eukaryota > Viridiplantae > Streptophyta > Magnoliopsida > Solanales > Solanaceae > Nicotiana > Nicotiana tabacum. The sequence continues at coordinate 31,522,154 of NC_134098.1, forward strand.
TTAGTGGTAGATCAGTAAGCTCTATGTCTTATGGGGTTAGCCGAGTCTAGAGGTTTTCGTATGATTATGTATATATATATATATATATATTAGGGGTAGGTCGGGGCCCTGTCTCAACCATTTAATAAATGTTTTACTCTTAGAGGCTTGTAAACTGATTATTGTTATGTCTTTCCTATCTTTATATTGTTGGATGTTGTGGCCTTGTCGGCCCCAAATGTTCTATACATTCTGGTTATGTTATTTTAGGTTGGTATGCTCGGTCAAGCGAGAGGGTGCCGGTCTCGCTTCCCGAAGTTTGGGACATGACAAATTTGGTATCAGAGCAGGTGTGTGTCCTAGGGAGTCTACAAGTTGTCTCTAGTAGAGTCTTGCTTATGGATATATTGTGCACCACATTTATAATCAAGAGGCTATCGGGCATTAGGGGATGGTCACATTTCTTTCATACATTAGATCGTGTGATAGAGCTGAGTAATAAGAATTCGATTCCTATGGACCTTGATTATGTTACAAAAATGCCTACGACCAGAAACACGACTACTAGCTTGAGGAAAAGTATGATGGTGGGAAAAGGTACTAATAGAGTCCCCCCCGCCAGTATTGGTTAGGGTGAGGCCCAGAGGGAGATGCCCCCTCAGGCAACTATGACTCTGCCAGCACTAGAGGAGCTTAGAGGGCCTCATCACCTCCAGTTCCTCCACCTAGTACATTTGACCAGGATATTTGGAGTGCAGTACAATAGCTGACTCGCTTAGTGGCCTTACAAACTCAGAGCCAGATAGGAGCAGTCCCTAGTGTTGGACCTTCAGAGAGGTCGAGTAGTTCGAAAGTTCGGGAGTTCATTAATTTGGACCGCCTACTATTTATAGGTTCTGACCAAAATGAGGACCCTTAGGACTTAATTGATCACCTTTAGAGGGCACTCTGAGTGATGAATGCTACCGAGACTGAAATAGTAGGGTTGCCATCGTATAGATTGAAGGATATGTTTGTCTTATGGTATGAGGCTTGGGAGAGGTCCACGGAATCGGATGCACCTCCAATTGTGTGGAAGGAGGTTTTAGAGGCTTTTCTAGATCACTATTTGCCACTAGAGATTCGATAGGCCAGAATTGATAGGTTCTTAGCTCTAAGGGAAAGGAAATATGAGTTTGCGAGAATATAGTCTGAGACTTGATTCCCTGGCAAGGTATGCTCCGACTATTGTGGCTATGATGCAAGATAGGTTACATCTGTTTGTGGCTGGTCTTGAGCCACACTTGATTGGAGACTATATGGTAGCATATCTGCACCAAGATATGGATATCTCCCGAATACTGGCGTTTGCTCAGAACTTAGAGGAGTGTAAGAACCATCTACAGGTTACTTGAAATATAGAGAGGGAGCGGCATAAGAGAGCTAGATCTGTTGGGTACTATGGAGAGTCGTGGGATGGTTTCAGACCATAATCTTCTAGACGACCATCTTATCTTGCTAGTAGCTCTCCGCCTAGGTTTTGGGGGCCCAGGTATGATCGTTATGCCTAGTATGGATCAGTCAAAGCTTGCAGGCATAGGTTCTCAATATCAAGAGAGCTCGAGTCAGATGAGGTCATCTTTGCCGCCCTGCAGTTAGTATGGTAAGACGCATCCTCGACCGTGCCACTATTGTACCAATGCATGTTATTGGTGTGGGTTTTCAGGAATGCACGAGGAGAGGAGAAGGTGGCATGGCTCAACCAACTGGGTCAGTAGCAGCTTCATCATCGATAGTACGTCCTTCAGGGAATGGTCCATAGGCACCAGGCGGTCGAGGTAGAGGTAGAGGAGGAGCATGTAGTTTAGTGGTACCCAGAACCACATTTGTGCCTTGGTGGGTCGAGTGGACCTGGTGTCATCACCATACATTATTATAGGTATATTATATGTCGCTAGTTATTTATGCATTGATAGATCGAGGCTCTACTCTATCATATGTCACTCTGGTTGTCACTGATAAGTTTGGGGTAGAACCTGATACGCCATTTGTTGTATCAACACCAGTTGGTGAATCGGTTATTGTTGGACAGGTCTATCGAGGTTGTGCGGTGGTAATTTGTAGTCGTCATCCCTTTGCTGATCTGGTCGAGCTAGAAATGATGGATTTCGATGTTGTCATGGGCATGGACCGACTAGCATCTTGCTATGCCATGGTTGATTGTCACACAAAGGTTGTTAGATTTCAATTTTCGGGTGAGCCAGTCCTAGATTGGAAGGGTAACGTTGTGACCTCTAAGGGCAAGTTTATTTCCTACCTTAAGGTGAGGAAGATGATCTATATGGGGTACATCTATCATCTAGTTTGAGTCATAGATACAGATGTTGAACCACCAACTATTAAGTCCATTCTAGTGCTTAATGAATATCCAGACGCGTTTCCGGAAGAAGTCCCGGGTATTCCTCCAGAGAGGGAGATTAATTTTGGTATTGATGTGCTTCTAGACACCCAACCGATATATATCCATCCACACCGAATGGCTCTTACCGAGCTGAAGTAATTGATGAAGCAGTTGAAGGATTTTCTGGAAAGAGGCTTCATCAGGCATACTACTTCATTGTGGGGTGCACCAGTGTTGTCCGTGCCCAAGAAAGTTAGTTCGTTGAGGATGTGCATCGATTACTGACAACTGAATAAGGTTACCATAAAAAAATTCACCTCTAAGGATTGATGACCTATTTGATCAGTTACAGGGTGACAAGTGCTTCTCAAAGATTGATTTAAGGTCAAGATACCATCAGCTGAGAGTTAAGGAGAAGGATATTCTAAAAACGGACTTCAGTTCGGGCTTACTAATGCACCTGTGAACTTTATGGATTTAATGAATCGTGCCTTCAAGTCATTCATTGATATATTTATGATCGTGTTTATTGATGATATTCTGGTGTATTTGCCGTCAGAAGATGAGCACGTGAACCATCTACGAGCAGTGTAATAAATGCTCCACGATCGTAAATTATATGCTAAGTACTCCAAGTGTTAATTCTGGCTGAATTCCATGGAATTTCTTGTCCAAATAGTCTCCGGCAAGGGTATCAAAGTTGACAGTCAAAAGATTGAGGCTGTAAATAATTGGTCGAGGCCCACGACTCCATTAGAGGTTCGAAGTTTTTTGAGTTTAGCAGGCTATTATAGGATATTTGTAGAGGGTTTCTCCTCCATTTCAGCACCTCTAATGAAGCTGACTTAGAAGGAGACTAAGTTCCAGTGGTCCAATGCTTGTGAGTGGAGTTTCAAGAGTTGAAGTACATGTTGACATCAAAATCTTTGTTGACTCTTCTAGAATGTACAGAAGGGTATGCTATCTATTCTTATGTTTCGAGTATTGGATTGGGTTTTGTTCTGATGCAACACGACAAGGTTATTGTTTTTACTTTGAGACAGTTGAAAAGCACAAAACAAGTTATCCGACACACGATATTGAGTTAGAAACGGTTGTTTTTGCTCTAAAGATATAGTGACATTACTTGTATGGGATTAATATTGGTATATTCAATTATCCTAAGAGTCTCTAGTACATCTTCAAGCAGAAGAAGCTGAATTTAAGGAAAGGAAGGTGGCTCAAATTGTTGAAAGATTATGATGTCGACATTCTGTACCATCCCGGCAGGCTAATATGGTAGTTGGCGCTTTTAGTGGCAAGTCTATGGGTAGTTTGAAGCATGCGAAAGCTGACAAGATATAGATAACTTAAAATCTGTATTAGTTATCTAGTTTGAGGGTCCGATTATTAGACTCAGATGATGGGAGCATTGTCATTCAGAATACAATAGAATCGTCTTTAATAGCAGAGATGAAAGAGCGATAATATAAAGATCCTGAGTTAGTAAATTCGAGAGATAGAATTCAGCAACAAAAGAAGTCGGTATTAGAGCTTAAGGAAGATAGAATCCTTAGATATCGAGGCTGAATGTGTGTTCCAGATATGGGGAAGCTTCAAGAACGAATAATGAAGAAAGTCATCATTCACGGTATTTTGTTCATCCAGGGTCGACAAAGATGTATCATAACCTCAAGGAGGTTTATTTGTGGAATGATGTGAAGAAGAATATTGCAGATTTCTTTGCTGAGTGTTAGCTTAGAACATAGAAATCTCGATTGGAAATGGGAGATGATTAATAAGGATTTTATCACAAGTTTGCCCCGCTCTTAACCTAAGTATGATGCTATCTGGGTGATTGTTGACAGGCTTACGAAGTGGCTCATTTTCTATTGATTAGGACCAACGGCCGCAGACTATGAAAAATTATATATAAATGAGGTAGTTTGACTTCATGGTGTTCCAATCTCTATTATATCTGATAGCGGTGCTCAGTTTGCAACAAACATTCGGAGGTCCTTTCTAAGAGGTTTGGGTACCAGAGTAAACCTTAGCACATCATTTCATCCACAAATAGACGGGCAGGCCGAGCACGCTATTCAGACGCTCGAACATATATTGTGATCTTGTGTGCTGGACTTAAAGGGTAATTGGAATGATATTTACCTCTCATAAAGTTTTTTTGTAATAACAGCTATCATTCCAGCATCAAAGATGGCTCCTTATGAATTATTGTATTGGTGGAACTATAGGTCCTTGATTGGATGGTACGAGGTCGGGGAGACAAAGTTACTTGGGCCCGATTTGGTCCATCAAGTTATAGACAATGTGAAGTTAATACAAGATTGATTATTGACATCTCAAAGTCGGCAGATATCTTATTCTGATGTTTAATGCCGGAACTTGGATTTGATGTTGTTGATTGGGTTTTCCTAATGGTGTCTCCTATGAAAGGCGTCATGCGATTCGGCAAGAAGAAAAGCTTAGCCCACGATACATCGGGTTGTACCAAATCATTTGGAAGATAGGATAAGTGGCTTATTAGCTTGAGTTACCTCCAGAATTTGAATCAGTTCACCCGGTCTTCCACGTGACGATGTTGCAAAAGTATATGGGAGACTCCTCTCATGTTGTGACAATTGATGATATTTAGATCACAGAGGATTTATCTTATGAAGACTCTTTTGCCATTCTTGACTGTCAGGTTTGGAAGCTGAGAACCAAGGAAGTAGCCTCGGTAAAGGTACTTTGGAGGAATCAGAATGTCGAAGAGATGACATGGGAAGCTAAGGAAGAATAAGATATGGATATCCTTACTTGTTTCAAACCAAAGGTTCTTGAAGACTACTATTCGTCATATGTTCTTTTGTTGTGTTATATGCGAGTAGACTTATCTTTCATTCTGTGATCAGGTAGCTATCAGAATTAAGATGTCATAGTGTCGCCAAGGTCCAGACTATAAGTGGATGGGGTGAGTTTCCCTTTTGTAATATGTATATTGGTATTGGATGGCCTAGTGTGGCCCGGTGTTATGGTTATCAATTTCAATGTAGTGAGATGCATTGTGTCTTCCTGTGAGGTGTATTTTTATATTTTCTGGCTGATTGGCGGGTGGATAGTCCTATTCACAAAGGAAAATCTGCCAAATTGTTTGGAAATTCTAATAATTAAGGTTGCTTTTTTTTAGCTACAACCCTCATTCGAGAATGAATGATCCAAAGAGGGAATGATGTAATACCCCGGATATAATACCCCGTACCTTTCAACATGTGTACGGCTAAATTGAACTTGATGAATGTGCTTAAACATGAGAAAAATAAGTCATAATGAAGCCTAAAGGTCCAGGTACATATATGTGTTAAATAAAAATTAAGGTGAAGAAATAGGATATTGGACAAATAAATGAACTACTTGCTTACCCGTCCTACTTGCTTGATCTACTTGCTTACCTATCCTACTTGATTGAGCCACTTGACATAGGTCTTAATTATAAAACGAGGGCGAGATGCTTGTTTAAAATTTGAATAAGAACCAACATATATCACCTATTAAAAAAGTAGGTGACATTGTAGGTGCATCACCTACTTGCTTAAAGGAAAAGGTCACAATTTTTTAAATAAAACAAGGAGAGGGTTTCGGTCAAAGGGACCCCTTAAAGGGTCTGATTAACCTCTTTCGAACTACAACTTTATTTCATCCAAATTCACTCCCAAAGGCAGCCATTGAAGTTCTCTCCAAAGCTTCCCATTCCAAGCTCCCTCAAGCCCTAAGTTATTTTCTCTTCTTTTCAAGTTCTAGTTGGAGGAAAACGTAAAAGTTGAAGAACCCAAGTTAAGAGCTGAGATCTTCACCAAGTAAGGTAAGTATACTACTCAGTTTGTAAAGATTTGATCGATCGTTTTGTATAATTACGCCCCGTTACCCCTTTTATTACTTCACACATGTGCGTTTATGATTTTATGAATTGTGGGGTCGGTTAGTTTCGTTCTGGGAAGCTTTCAGGTTGATTTGGACCCTTGATTATTGACATACAAGTTTAAATAAGAAAATCTTGGCCAAATTTTGACTTTTGTAAAAACGGCCCTGGAACTGTGTCTTTATGACTCTGATAGCTTTGTATCGTGATTTCAGATTTAGGCGTATGCCTGAAATTGATTTTGGAAGTCCGTAGGTTGATTTGTGTGGATTTTCCGAAATTTAGAAATTTGAAGTTAAAAGGTTTGACCGTAGGTTGACTTTTAGCTATCGAGCTCGGAATTTTATTTTGGGACTTGGAATAGGTCTGTTATGGTATTCATAACTTGTCTGCAAAATTTGGTGTCGTTTGGAGTTGATTTGATAGGATTCGGACGTTTAGTTGTAATTCTAGAAGTTCTTGAACTTTACTTTGAAATTCATGCATTTTAGGGTTCGATTCGTAGTTTTAGGTATTATTTTTGTGTTTTGATTGCGCGAGCGAGTTTGTATGATATTTTTAGACTTGTGTGATTGGTTTGGTTCCCCAAGGGCTCGGGTGAGTTTCGTACGCTTAGCAGAGTGTTGATAGAGTTTATGTTTGCTGGTTTTTGCACAGGTGCCTCAGGTCTCGCATTTGCGAGTTTATGGATCACAATTGCGATGTTAGGCCAATTGTGTTGGGTTTGCATTTGCGAACCTGGTGTTTGCATTTGTGATAGGCACCTGGGGGAGCTGGTTCGTATTTGTGATCTCCATGGTCGTATTTGCGGAGGTCCAATGTTCGCAATTGCGAACTTTTCATCGCATTTGCGATGAGAGCAAGAATGGAAGGGATTCGCTTTTGCAATGGATTTTTTGCATTTGCGGGGTACACAATTTCGCATTTGCGACACATGCGACTTGACAAAAAGCTAAGGGGCGAGATGTTTGAACTCATTCTCTCATTATTTTAACCCTAGACTCGGTAGGAGGCAATTTGGAGAGGGGATTTTCACCTACAAACCTTAGGTAAGTGATTCTAATCTTTTTCTAATCATATTCCATCAACATAGCCTAGATTGTAACATCAAAATAATGTGAATCAAAGTGAAAATTTGTGAAACTTTGTCAAGTTTTTGAAAAATAAGAAATTTGAGTTTTGAGAGTCGATGTGGAATCGGATTTTGAAACATCACATATATGAACTTGTGGGGTCATGGGTAGACGGAATCTACCATTGGATCCGAGTTTTGACCGGGCGAGCCCCGGATTGACTTTTGTTGACTTTTTGAGAAAAGTATAAATATATTAGCTTTATCTATTCCAATGGAAATCCCTAGCATTGTTTGATGATATTGAGTCGATTTTGGTTAGACTTGAGTCGTGTGGAGGCTGATTTTAAGGAAAAAGTTATTTTCGAGTGTTGAATTAGCCTAATTGAGGTAAGTGTCTTGTCTAACTTTGTGTGGGGGAACTACCCTTTAGAATTGATATTCTTTGATTCAATTGTGCTAAGTGAAATCAGTGTACGCAAGGTGACAAGTGGGTACATGGGTTGTACATGGTATTTGATCGGTTTAGGCTACTTAGACTGTTTCCATGCTTTAATTGAACTGGCATATCATGTTCTAATTATCATAGTCAACCTATCATTATTTGTGTTAGTGTATCCTTACATGCCTTAATTGACTTGTTTAGCACTTGTTCTATATCCTACTTGATAAATCGTTCTCATGCTTAGTTGAACTCGTTGACTCTTTTATTATTACATGCTATCTCTTCATTGTTAATTATCATTATTTAAAGTTATTGATCGTGTTATCTCTTTCCTTATTGGTTATCATTGCTTGAAGTAATTGTTCATGCTATCCCTTTTCCTTGTTGATTTCCATTATTTGAAACTCATTGTTAAATATTATCTCTTTTATTTTGAGTTAGTCTTATCTAATATCAGGGTTATACATTATTTCTCTCATTGTTGAGTTATTTGGTGTTGAAGTTGTGAAAGTCGTTAACACGTTGAGGCGAAGTTGGTTATTGTTGAGACATCTATCTTATTGAGCATTCTACATTCATTGTTGTTGTTGATATTCTTGTATACGTTGTGGTGGAGCCATGGGCTACTATTGTGGAAACATTGGTATTGTTGTTGTTGTTGGCAAGTTGTGATATATGGGTACTTGTGGTGCGAATTATTATTGTGATATGATATTTGACGCGCATGTGGCGGTATAAGGCTTAGGGTTAATGTGCATGTGGCAGTACAAGGTGGGACTTATGTGTGTGTTGCTTGTAGGGGAACTACATGAAGCCACGCGGTATCATAAGGTGGGCTAAAGTCCGTGTAGTTATTTCGGAAAAACTGTTTTCAAAACCTATTTCAAATTTAAGGCTTACGTGGTGGTATAAGGAAAGATTGTGATTGAAATGGAGAAATGTGAATACGAGGCGATACCTCGGTTATGATTCTTGATTATACGAGGTGGTACCTCGGTTTTGATTTCATTATACATGAGGCGTTACCTCGTTGTGATTCTTGCTGCTTAATTCATGTTGTAAAGTGTTTTGGAGGGAATATTTCTTGTTGCTTCATTCTTTATTGCTATAGCAGTTGATGTCCGTACATGATCATTGTAGCCCTTTAATTGCTTCTTTTATGATATTTCCATTGTTGATTTCTGGTACTAGTTCATGCTATTATCTTGTTTCGTATTAGTTTTTTCTTCACTTTCCATTACATATCCATATTACATTTTTATGTTGTTTATTTATATCCTAGTAGGTGTCTTGACCTGGCCTTATCACTACTCTACTGAGGTTAGGCTTGATACTTACTGGTTACCGTTGTGGTGTACTCATACTACGCTTCTGCATATTTTTTGTGCAGATCCAGGTACGTCTGCTCGTGCCGGTCGTTAGAGATTACCTACTAGTTGCTTTTATCAGAGACTTCAAGGTATGCTTGCTCGGCGTCCGCAGGCCTCGAGTCACCTTCCCTTATTCTCATTTATTGTTGTATTTCCTTTCGGACAGTGATGTAGCAGTACTCTAGTTATACTCTGTAGATCTTATTACTCAGTTCCACCAATTTTGGGGAGCATATTAGTGAGACTATGTCTGTATCGGAAGGTTATCTCAGTATTCAATTTTGTTTAGTATTTTGATTATTATTTCTGCCAAGTTATTATTATTTGTTAGGCTTACCTAGTTGTAGAGACTAGGTACCATCACGACATCCTACGGAGTGAAAATTGGGGTTGTGACACAGTTACATCCTTTTTTTGCTAAAAGGTTAGAGAAATTCATTCCATAATAATAAGAACTCACGGGACGGTGATCGAAAGTTGTAGTGGATTATTTTGTGGGTTGTTTTGTGTTGTTATTGGATTTTATCATATGCTACTATTTATAGAGTTTGTGAGGAGAAAGGGTATGGAGAAACGTCAAATAATGGTGGGTTGTGGGCTGGTCGTTCTTCTTTTCATTTTCAGGTTGTTTGACACTAGTGTGGTTGTCATTTTGTGTAGAGTAAACTTGTAGGAGCTTCTCTTGTTGTGATTTATTGGAGGGCTTCTAATCAATTTATGTAATGCTATCCCTTTTGACCCATTTCGGCATGAATCTACCTTAATAGCAATTTTTCTAAAAAAAAAACTTAATAAAATGTCTCGTCGTAGATACTCCACTCATGATATCATCTAGGTTCATATGTTTACCTTTAACGTTGTTCTGTTGATTGATGTTCCTTAGCATATATATATATATAAAACAACAATAACCCAGTATAATTCCACTAGTGGGGTCTGGGGAGGGTAGTGTGTACGCAGACCTTACCCCTACCCTGGGGTAGAGAGGCTATTTCCGATAGACCCTCGGCTCCCTCCCTCCAAGAACTCCCCACCTTGCTCTTGGGGTGACTCGAACTCACAACCTCTTGGTTGGAAGTGGAGGGTGCTCACCACTAGAGCAACCCACTCTTGTAGCCAAAGAAAAAAAAAATCAGCCTAAAGAAGAAAATGTTCGACTCTAAGACGCACAAGAACAGAGACTTGCACAAAATAAACCAATTTCTCCTGCACAACCATCTACATTCAGACTACCTTCTATTCCATTTTCATGTGTTGATGTAATTTTCTTTTTCAACTAAGAATATTCACCAGCTATCTATATATATATATATATATATATATATATATATATATATATATTATTATCCAATATAAAATAAATTTTTAAAGGGTAAAAAAGGCGAACGATATTTCATTAAAGACGTTCGTGCTTTATTATTATTACATATATACAACTACAGTTGGGACGTTACACTTGTATGTACGTATACATACTCAATCCAGTGGCATATGTACTTCCAGGTTATTCCTTGCACTCTTCTGTACTTACTGATCTTTCATATGCTATTCAAGCCATACATATACAGTATATTCTTTTCGTACTGACCTCCTTATGTTGGGGAGCTGCATTTCATGCTGCATGTCTAAGTAGAGAGTCTGACATGCCTCTCTAGTCGGTAGTTGCTCGTGCTCTACGACAAATCGGTAAGCTCCATGTCTCCCGGAGTTAGCCGAGTCTAGAAGTTTCATATGATATGGATGCAATGTTGTTGTTTGATCTACGAAAGTGAATAATTGTCGTGTCTCATGGTGGAATTTCTCACGTCTAGATGCTTTAATACAACAACAACCCATTATAATCCCACTAGTGGGGTCTGGGGAGGGTAGTTTGTACGCAGACCTTACCCCTACCCTGGGGTAGAGAGGTTGTTTCTGATAGACCCTCGGCTCCCTCCCTCCAAGAACTCCCCACCTTGCTCTTGGGGTGACTCGAACTCACAACCTCTTGGTTGAAAGTGGAGGGTCCTTACCACTAGAGCAATCCACTCTTGTCCATATATATGTAGTTTTAGGAGATGGAAAATTAAATTACAATCTCATATCGCTAAAAAGGCTTTGAAAATGCCAGATAAATTAGACAATACTAAAGAATTACAAAAGTTTCTAAGTATAGTAAATTATGCAAAAAAATTTATAAAGGATATAGGAAAAATAGCAGGACCTCTATATGCTAAGACAGGCTCTACAGGTCAAAAACACTTTAATACCAAAGATATTAAATTAGTACAAAGAAATAAAGAAAAAATAAAATATATTCCTGACTTAAACATGCCATTAGAATCAGATTACTTAATTGTAGAAACATATGGGAGTTTTGAAGGATGGGGAGCAGTTTTAAAAGCGAAACCCAATAAGTATAGTGATAAAAGTACAGAAAAAATATGTGCTTACCAAAGCGGTAAATATAAAAGAAAAGGGGAATATGAGTAGTATAGATGCAGAAATGTTACCTGTAATATATGGATTAAATAGTTTCAGATTATATATACTAAACTAGAAATATTAATAAGAATTGATTGTGAAGCTATAGTTAAGTCTCACCAAAAGATAAATGAGAAGAATAGTAGTAGAAGAAGATAGTTGAATTTCATTGATACTATATCAATCTATAACCTCACATTTGAACACATTAAAGGAAAAAATAATAATTTAGCATATCAGTTAAGTAGGTTAAAAATTACGGTCAACTAATAAATATGTTATACCTTTACAGCATGAGACCAACAGCCCTCAAGAATGAAGACAAAGGAAAAGGCGCTCAAGCCTCACCCTCAAACAAATACTTTCAGACAATGTTATGTAATCTCCAACTTATGCCACAATCTTTAGTAGAACTGATTAATATGGATAGAATAAGTTTTGGAAAACATAACTTAATATTTTTCCACCCTCAAACATGTCGTTTAGAGTTTTACCAGAATGTGTTATAGATAGACTACAAAGATATTTGATTGATAATTTATGGATAGCATATAATAAAAAAGACACTAAATATTTTATAGTATCTATTAATGCTTTATGCCAGTATTTTACAAACAAAAATCAAGAAACAATATTTAAATATTATGTAGTTATACATGAAAAGACAAATGGTGTCTTTTAGAAGTACTAGACTTTATTAAAGATTTGGAAAAAACTCTCTTTGAAGGCTTTAATGACTTTACTGAAGCATTAGACTATGCACGAGGTATATTAGGATCAAATTATTATATTTCTCTAACACTCACACAAAACCCAGAAAAAACCCCCATAATATAATATCCAAAAAGACACAGATAAAATAATTTTTTGTGATCATTGCTCATCAATGACTGAAGCCTTCAAAAGACTAAACTAGAAGAATGAAATTTTGATACAAGAAAAAACAAGACTAATGGAACAAGTGAAGTTATTAGAATATAGAATACAGGCAGTAAAGTTCGAATTGGCACAATCCCAGACTCAAGTTATTCCTCAACAAGACCAAAAAATGAGTAGTCCACAACAAGTGAGTTCTCCATCTCAAAAAAAAATGGATAAGAAGGATATGCATTCCCTAATGAATGCAACAAAATCTACTGTATTGGATAAAAATACAACTAGTCTGGTTCAAACGGTAGCCGGTAAAGACTTATCAAATCCGTTTATGGCTGTCACTTTGCCAAAAAGTGAAGATGAAGGCTCATCAAGATGAAGACTACCTAGAACATTGACACAAGGAGAAGCATTAAAAAAGAAAGGTATAATTTCTAAAAAGAAAAAAAAAAGAGAAAATCAAAGACATAATTAAACAGACACTAGAAAACTTCTTTCAATAAAAAGAAAAGAAATACAAACATATGATTAAGAATCCCAATCCAGAAAAATCCCAAAGTTGAGGAAAAGATGACAATTACGAAGATGAGAACCTAAACTATCAAGATGCTCAAGATCCAGATGATGATTCGGGAATGAGTTTCGACTCAATAGCTCTACACAATCTTGATACGTAGAAGTAAACAGGAGAACCCCAGACAAAAATATTGGGAGGAAAAAGACGAAAGAAAAGACTAAAGAAAAGTAGTACCAATACAATAATGCAATAGATATGTGAAAAAAGAAGAAAAAGATAAATAGAGTGACATAAAGTAGTATTGAAAAGACTTTAGAATCTTTGAGTAGAAAACATAATTACATAAAGTGACAAATAAAAAGGAATCTATGCTCAAGCCATGTGATGATGGGGCCCAGCAAAGTACCCGACAAGGCTCGAAAAGAAAGGTTTTTGAAGATGTTTGAATTTCGTTTTAAAATCCGCTCCAAAGACTTGGCTATATGAGAAGAGTAAGATTAAAGAAGAAGGACACACAATAGCATCAAGAAGAACCCTCTGAAGAAAAACATCCAATATTCCCTTTCCCTTTTATCACCCACCATTCTCCAAAAATTGTACTTTTTGTAAAATGTTTCCTTATGTATGCTTTACTAGTTCCTATCTCAAGCCTGTAAAATAAATAAAGCCTTATGTTTCGGTGTGCATGTTTTTAATTTCCAAGTCCAGTAAACTTTTTTTGGTTTCTCGAAAGGAAAATCTCTCTCCTGTAAACATGTAACTTATTGTTTTTATCTAACAATTATGTTTCTCGATATTACCCCATTTTATTTACAGCTTTATGTTTTTTATTTCCATGTATCTAATTTCTCATTTGATAGTTTTTAAATAACATATATATCACTCTAAGTATATGGTTATTTTCCTAACTTCTTAATAACTTTGATGAATTAACTTGTAAATTTCTAAGAGAGACCAGTTAAGTTAAGCCCAACAAATTACCAGAAAGGTGTTAAAATGGGTACATATCTGTCACGCCCCGAACTCGGGGAGCACGACCGGGGCTTAACCGAGTAAACCCGGCCGAGCAAGCCTGTTAGATTTCCTTCTACCCACATCACTTATGAATACAGAGAATACATATTTTTGTTAATTAGACAAAAAGGTGATCATGTATGCAATACCAATTCATTACCATTAGTTTCATCATCTTAAAGTCTTAAATTTTACCCACGTTTTTCATAGTCTGTAGTAGAACAAGTAATCCAAACACAACATAACATTGTTTGACTTCCCCAGTACCAATATACAACTCACACTATATCTACGGAGCCTCTATTGATACAGAAGAGTACTATGATAATGCCGGCAATAAGGCCCCGGCTATACCTTAAATACAATACACAAGGAACAAAAGATACATGACCCCGAAATGAAGTGGGGCTCACCAAATCAGCTGGGAAGAGGATGTACCGCTATCACCGATCAATGTCTTCTGTTGTGGAACCACTTGCATCCATTAAAGATGCAGCACCCCTGGCAAAAGGGACGTTAGTACATGTCGAATAGTACTAGTATGAAAACCAAAACATCTATTCAAGAATTTTGAATTACAACATGAATATGATGAATCATGGTAACAATCATAGGGCTTAGATAGACATAAAAGTCAAATGGATTTGTTAAGACCTTCGCATAACATTTATAAATTTCCAGTCGGGATTCTCTACAACTCCCTTTACACAGAGCAGCTTTGCCGCCTCACCCCAATATATGCGGGTGGAGGTGCACTCACAATACAAGAAACTCTACACAAAGCGGCCTCGCTGCATCACCCCAATGTACGCGGGTAGAAGTGTATTCCACTATACCCAAACTTTACACAAAGTGGCCTTTCCGCCTCACCCTAATGTATGTGGGTGGAGGTGTATTCCACAATACCAAAATTCTACACAAAGCGGCCTTGCCGCCTCACCCCAAAGTATGCGGGTGGTGGTATAATCCCAATCACAATCTCTACACAATTTAGCATCACAGTTTTCATTTGAAACACGACTTGAAGTTGTAATATTTAGATATACAATCCATACTTTGAATACATTCTCACAATAGTAACATAACACAACATTAACATTTGGAACACGTACGGAACATATATCTCTTGTCACAAAGCTTATTCGGAATAATCGATTCGTGGTGAAAAATTGAAACTTACAAGAATAATGTGAGGTTCAATTCTAAGAGAAGAGTTTAGCCAACATACCTCACTTGAGCTTCCTTTAACTCTAAAATATTCCGGAAATCTTAACAACTTTGATCAATTTTAGAAATGTAACAAATTGAACCAAAATTAGGAAGATGATCTTGGTTCTAGGACATTTGATCATTTTATCAAACACTAGGTGTGCATTAAGGTTTCAAGGTCCTTTTATGGAGGATTCCATCATCCCACAACCCATCCTTTACCATTTTAGCTCAACAATCTTCCTACACCCCTTGATAACACATGCATGCAAAATAACCAACTCCCATACCCAAGAATTATCTTACTAATTACTCATTTCTAATTAACTTTCGAAATGAAGGGTTAGGGTATAGAATATTACCTCTAGGATGAAGACCTAGTGAGTTTTCCTTGTTAATATTCCAAGATTCGAGCAAGAATTGAAGAACAAATTGTTGAAGAACTCTCTCCCACTCTAGGGCACTCTCTAACCCTCAAAATATCATGTTTTTGTTCAAAAGATGGTACATATCGTCTATTTAACGAAGTAGGGTCAGGTTATAAA